>NW_022991040.1:487597-618510 GCF_902827175.1 Gymnodraco acuticeps
TGAGCTTTACAATGAAATAAGATCTTACTAATTTTAGAAAGTAAACTAAATACAATCAATCAGTGCTTCTCAAAGTGTGGTCCGCGGACCACTGGTGATCCGTGAGCGCCCCCTAGTGGTCCGTGAGTGTATTGGTAACATTTCACATTTGAAATAAATAAATACATTTCAGTTTTCCGCACTCTCGCGGGAATATCTCCGCAATGGAGTGAGGTTAAGTTTCACTTTCAATTGCATGATATAGCCCAGCGCAACACCTTCATCACACATGTTGCCACTTGTTTGTACCATTTTCAGGTGATTTGTAATCTGTTCTAGAAAAACGATGTGTTTTTTAATATTTGTGGAGTTAGGTGGTTCACGAGTGTTTTTTTATTGGTTAAGTGGTCCTTGGAATGAACAAGTTTGATAAACACTTCAACAGAATAGACTGACAAGAGTCATGGATGCATTCATTTGTTTGCATTGTCTTTGTTACTTTTGTTGCAGTTGTATATGTCTTAATTGTAATTTGGCTTGGCTTCCTATTTGTATGGACATGCTTTTATTCTGAAGGACAGTTAGTGCTGTTGACAGGCAGTTGTTGTTGCTATGGAAACAACGTGACGGAGAAAAGGAGCGGAGATTAACGGAGAAAAGTAATGTCTAGCACAGTGGTTCCCAAACGTTTTGTGTACAAATCTCAAGGCACACCTATTGTGCAAAATAGCCCTTATAACACGTGTTATCACTCATATCATGTAAAATATCTGTAAATGTGCATAATTATTTACTAATGCCAAATAAAATGTGACAAAGACAACTATATTACTCATGAAATATTTATTCACGAAATATTTTAGAAATTAATTTGAAACTTTATCAAATTAGGCTTCATCAAAGCAGCAACACACTCATTTAAACCAGACAGGTCACAAAATTAACATTTCAGCAATCAGCATTGAAACATGTGCTATTGTATATATTTTACCGACTTACAAATTATTGAGATACATGTGCCTGTCGGGGCGCGCAGCATTTTTTAATCCTTGGTGGCACTGAGGAGAGGGCCACTCGCAAGTCCTGTTCAACAGAGAGCCGTGACCTCCTGTTGTTCTTCATGTAAATCAGAGTAGAGAACGCCCACTCCAGAGATGGGGTTGTTACTAAAAAAATGTAATATATTACATATTACTTTAAAAAAAGTAATATATTACACTACTTCGTTACTATCTACATAAAGTAACTCGTTACTTTTTCTCGCCGAGCACGTACGAACTTGCGCATGCGTGAGTGGCAATAACTTTCCTTACCAGCTGGCGGCGGTAGTGTGTATTTGTCATTCAAAACAGGCAACAACCGGAAGACAGAGAAGAAGAACAGATTACGTGATATAAACAAACAACAAATGGGTCATTCCAGAATTGGAGGACAATTTACTTTTTATGTATTTAGGAAAAACAGATAATAAACCATCAAAAAAAGTGATTTGCCCAGCTAGGCATCAAATGTATATTTTCAAATGAAGAATTACCCCTGTTACTCTAATTATAGTAACAGGGTTGAAAGTAACAGGGTTGAAAATCAATGCTAATTTGAGCTTTAACCTCAGGAAGTATTGCTAGATGTAGCATGTAATGCTACTTTCAAGTCAAGGACAAACGTGGATATCCATCCATCCATCCATCTTCTCCCGCTTATCCGTGGTTGGGTCGCGGGGGTAGCAGTTCCAGCAGAGAGCCCCAAACTTTATTTTCCCTGGCGACATCAACCAGCTCTGACTGGGGGATCCCAAGGCGCTCCCAGGCCAGCGAAGAGATATAATCCCTCCACCTGGTCCTAGGTCTACCCCTTGGTCTCTTCCCAGCTAGACGTGCCTGGAACACCTCCCTAGGGAGGCGCCCAGGTGGCATCCTAACTAGGTGCCCGAACCACCTCAACTGGCTCCTTTCGACGCGAAGGAGGAGCGGCTCAACTCCGAGTTCCTCCCTGATGACCGAACTTCTCACCTTATCCCTAAGGGAGCCACCCTGCGGAGAAAACCCATCTCGGCCGCTTGTATCCGCGATCTCGTTCTTTCGGTCATGACCCATCCTTCATGACCATAGGTGAGGGTAGGAACGAAAATGGCCCGGTAGACAGAGAGCTTTGCCTTCTGGCTCAGCTCCCTTTTTGTCACAACGGTGCGGTAAAGCGACTGCAGTACCGCTCCCGCTGCTCCGATTCTCCGGCCCATCTCACGCTCCATTGTTCCCTCACTCGAGAACAAGACCCCCGAGATACTTGAACTCCACTTGGGGTAAGGACTCATTCCCTACTTGGAGTGGACAGTCCATCGGTTTCCTGCTGAGAACCATGGCCTCAGATTTGGAGGTGCTGATCCTCATCCCAGCCGCTTCACACTCGGTTGCGAACCGATCCAGTGAGTGCTGAAGGTCGCAGACCGATGAAGCCATTAGAACCACATCATCTGCAAAAAGCAGTGGTGCAATCCTTAGTCCACCGAACTGCAGACCCCCTCCCCCATGACTACGCCTCGAAATCCGACCCATGTATATTACAAACAGGATTGGTGACAAAGCGCAGCCCTGGCGGAGGCCAACCCTCACCGGAAATGGGTCCGACTTACTGCCGAGGACCCGGACACAGCTCTCGCTTTGGGAGTACATAGATTGGATGGCCCTGAGTAGAGACCCCCTCACCCCATACTCCCGCAGCACCTCCCACAGTAACTCCCAGGGAACTCGGTCATATGCCTTCTCCAAGTCTACAAAACACATGTAGACCGGATAAGCGTACTCCCAGGCCCCCTCCAGGATCCTTGCGAGAGTAAAAAGCTGATCCGTCGTTCCACGACCAGGACGGAATCCGCATTGTTCCTCCTCAATCTGAGGTTCGACAATCGGCCTGACCCTCCTTGCGAGTACCTTAGAGTAAACTTTCCCGGGGAGGGTGAGTAGTGTGATGCCTCTGTAATTGGCACACACCATCTGATCCCCCTTTTTAAAAAGGGGAACCACCACCCCGGTCGGCCACTCCTTCGGTACTGTTTCCGACTTCCACGCAACGTTGATGAGACGTGTCAACCATGACAGTCCCTCAACACCCAGAGCCTTCAGCATTTCCGGGCGGATCTCATCCACCCCGGGGCTTTGCCACTGTGGAGTTGTTTGACGACCTCAGTGACCTCCCCCCAGGAGATTGGTGTTGATCCCCCGTCATACTCCAGCTCTGCCTCTAACATAGAGGGCGGAGTTGTCGGGTTCAGGAGTTCCTCAAAGTGTTCCTTCCAACGCCCTAACACTCCATCAGTTGAGGTCAACAACGTCCCATCCTTACTGTACACAGCTTGGATGGTTCCCTGCTTCCCCCTCCTGAGGTGTCGGACAGTTTTCCAGAACAACTTTGGTGCCGCCCGAAAGTCCTTCTCCATGTCTTCTCCGAACTTCTCCCACACCCGCTGCTTTGCCTCGGCCACGGATGAGGCTGCTGCCCTTTGGGCCTGTCGGTACCTTGCAACTGCCTCGGGAGTCCCCCGGGATAACAAATCCCTGAAGGCCTCCTTCTTCAGTCGGACGGCTTCCCTGACCACCGGTGTCCACCAGGAGGTTCGAGGGTTACCGCCCCATGAGGCACCTAGGACCTTGAGACCACAGCTCCCCGCCGCGGCTTCGGCAATAGAGGCTTTGAACACCGACCACTCTGGTTCATTACATTTACATTACATTGCATTTAGCTGACGCTTTTATCCAAAGCGACTTACAATAAGTACATTCGACCAGGAAGACACAACCTTGAAGAAAACAGAATCATATAAGTACATCAGGTTTCATAGAGCCAAACATTTCAAGTGCTACTCAACTGGCTTTAGATAAGCCAGTCCTTTATTAGTATATAAGTGCTTTGTTAATAAATCTATCGCTCGAAGTGGAGTCGAAAGAGATGAGTTTGCTGTCCTGATGTCAATGGGGAGCTCATTCCACCATCTTGGAGCCAGGATAGCAAACCCACGTGCTTTTGCTGATGGGAACTTGGGTCCCCCTCGCAATGTCCCCAACCTCCACAGGAATGCCCGAAAAGCTCCGCCGGAGGTGTGAGTTGAAGGCCTCCTGAACTTGGGCCTCCTCCAGACGTTCCCAGTTCACCCGAACTACACGTTTGGGCTTACCAGGTCTATCCAGAGGCTTCCCCCGCCACTCGACCCAACTCACCACCAGATGGTGATCAGTTGACAACTCCGCCCCTCTCTTTACCCGAGTGTCCAAAACATACGGCCTCAGGTCCGATGATACGATAACGAAATCGATCATGGACCTTCTGCCTAGTGTGCTCTGGTACACTTGCCTCCAAGTGTCTCCATCATTGCCCACATGTGCGTTGAAGTCTCCCAGCAAGATTAAAGAGTCCCCTTTAGGAGCCCCATACAGGACTCTTTCCAGGGTCTTCAAGAAGGCTGTATACTCTGAACTGCTGTTGGGTGCATAAACACACACAACAGTCAGAGTTTTCCCCCCATAACCCTCTCGTCCACTGGGGTAAACTCCAACAACGAAGCACCTAACCGGGGACTTGTGAGTATCCCCACACCCGCCCAGCGCCTCACACCTTGAGCAACTCCGGAGAAGAATAGAGTCCAACCCCTATCCAGAAGTAAGGTTCCAGAGCCGACGCTGTGCGTAGAGGTGAGCCCAACCAGATCCAACTGGTAACGCTCCACCTCCCGCACAAGCTCCGGCTCCTTCCCCCCCAGAGAGGTGACGTTCCACGTCCCCAAAGCCAGCTTCTGTCGCCCGGGTCTGGTCCGTCGAGACCCTCCGCTTTCACTGCCACCCTTCTGGCAGCGCACCCGACCCCATCGCTGTTTCCCGTAGGTGGTGGGCCCGCGGGACGGAGAAGCGGAGGTGTTGCCCACGTTGCCTTTTCGGGCTGGGCCCGGCCGGGCTCTGTGGCAAGCCCGGCCACCAGACGCTCGCCGACGAGTCCTCCTTCTGGGCCTGGCTCCAGAAGGGGACCCCGGGCTTCCTCCGGGCCTGGTATCCTCACTTCTTGTGTCGTCTTTCATGAAGTCTTTTGAACCAATCTTAGTCTGGCCCCTTGCCTGAGACCAATTTGCCATGGGAGACCCTACCAGGAACACAAGGTTCCAGACAACACAGCCCCCAGGTTCATCAGGGCACACAAACCTCTCTACCACGGTAAGGTGCTGGTTCTTCAGAGAGGAACTTGGATATATAATGCAAGAAAGATAACTTTGAAATTAATATGCTTTATTCTGATAATATCAGTAACAGGGTTGAGTGGGTCAGAGTGCCACACTCTTTTAAGACTGAAAATATTGTAAAAATATGAAAAATAAAAGAGAGGACTTAGTTTTGGTCTACCCATGGCACTAGCACATGGCTTGCTGATGTCACTTCCACTGTGTCATTTGACTTACGGTACGTCCACACAGCAGCTTTTCAAAAATCTTGAAAATCTTGGAGCTGGGCGTGTCTGAAAGCTTGGGGATTTTTTGCGAGCAACGCGACCACCAACCAATCACATGAATCTCCCGTCCCCGACATACAAAGCAAAAAACCCCGGGGATTTTATGCGAGCAATATATATATATATATAAACTCTCCAAACAGGCGAAAACCTACCAGTTTCACCCACTGTCTCTGCCACCTCCCTCCATGCCTGGTTCCTCCGGTTTGTATCCCGTTAATAGTTCTGGTCGTAAAGAACCGGGTGATTTGCTACCGTAATTTCTCGTTTGGAATATGAGGAAATGAACTGCGGTCTGGTTCTCCCTGCTTACACGCGGTTTGATTGGCTAGCGCTTCTACTGTCAGATTTGCATAAACGGGATTTGATTGAGCTTCCAGCTCAGCTTCAAAAGTTGAACATTGCTCAACTTTTGAATCCTGAAAATCCTGGAAATCTTTGCTTCACTCCCCCACAATGCAGTTCGGCGAAAAGCGAGGCAAAGTGACGTCATCCCCATTCAAACTCAATGGGCAGAGAAGCGTTGGAAGCGTTGGAAGATTTGTTTAAAGGTGACATGTCATGCTTTTCCGGTTATTACCCGTCCCCTTGTGTGTTATGAAGGTTTTTATGCATGTAAACGGTGTGCAGAGTCAAAACCCTCAAAGTACACCATGTAGCGAGTAAAACTCTAAAACAGAAAATACCTCCCCAAAACGCCTCGTTGGAGATACGTCACTGTCCATTTGATTATTCCGGGTACATCATGATGTCATGTCGTCCCCGGAACGAAATGGACCAATCCGTGGATCCGTTACGTTACGTCCGCGGAGCCGTTACGTTAAGCCCCCGCTGATTGGTCCAAATTGACCAATCCACGGACTTCCTCACACACTCAGTGCAAGCAGCTTTGCTGATTTCTCCTCCCGGGCTGCAGGCTGATAACAGACAGTTGGGATCGCGGCGAAATTCTCTCTGCAGACCCATTCTCACAGCGTTTATCAACCTTTTTCTTACTCAATATCAAGCCACACTTATTGTTTTTACTTCGGCTGTGACTTTGTGTGTGCTCAGGGTGAGTTTGGCTGTGTTTCGCTGTGTATCGCTAAACAAGGAAATAACACCTCCACGGAGCTCAGCGCGATTCACAACGTCCCGACTGGTCCCGACCAATCGGAGCACACTGGGCTCACAGGGAGGGGGGGGGGCAAGAGCTGCAATGAGCCGTTTAGTGGAGAGAGTGAATACTGCTGAATACACATACTTTACAGAGATGCTGTATGCGAAACCAATGTGAGTTTGGAACATTGAACAATGTAAATCTATTCTAGTAGACCTCAACAATGGAATTATGATCAGTGGAAATGGCCATGAGATGTGACCTTTAAAGCTGCTGTGTGGACGTACCGTTACAGTTTTTTCACTTCCTCTGCCAATCTAAAAAGGTTTGGGTAACAGGGTTGAACGCATGTTGAGGGACACACCTTCTGTGCAAAATTACTGTTATTTAAAATGTGTTTATGATTTAACAAATTAATTTTACCATTACAAGAGACATATATCAATAGAATAATACCAAAAAAAGTAAATAAAATCCCTATTTTAAATGTTATATTTGACATGCAAATTGGTCACCAAGAAGCGGGGACAAGAGAAAAATGCCATTTAAGGGGATGTTCGAGAGCTATTCGATAATTTAAATAATATTTTGAAACCACTTTTTCTACAACTTTATATACATTTTGTCTCAAGACAAGTATGTTCAACACAACAAGTGCATGTTTTAGCATTTTGGGCATGGATTATTAGATTTTTTATATGGGGGACATGAAATGTCCTCCAATTCTGGAATGACCCAAATAGCGTGTGCGGTAGCTTCAACTTAGCATGTGTTCTTTGCAGGTGTTTGTTGAGGTTTGACGTGGTGTTTACAGCAGTGGATAACAGCTTCTGGCCTGGACACAGTTTGCACCTCACCGTCACATTCCTGTCTATTCTTCGGACGAACTCAAAATAATGGGCATACCTCCACCCAGTGGCGGTTCTAGAACATTTTACATGGGGTGGCAAAGGGGGGGCAGGAGGTCATGCCAGGGTGGCATGGGAGGGCAGACAGTACGTGGTATTTTACACTGTATGTAACCTATTTATTGTTAATTCATGCCCTAACACAAGTGTTCTTAATGCACAAGAGAAACAAGGTGTTCAGACAAACAATCGGGTGCCCTTTGAGTCCCCCAAGCTTACCTCAACCATTTTAAATGAAAGGAAACTACAAAATGTATTTTAAAGCAATTAATTAATGGAACAGGTTGTTTTGCATTACAAAAAATATGTTGTCTTAGTATTAGACAGACATATTTGCATGTGCTCACTAAGCATTATTACATATTAATTTAATATTAAACAAATAAAAATGGCCAATTATTCCAAAATGTTGCTGCTAATATAATCATATGCTTGTCAACTTTAAATGATCAAAAATCAATTCTGAAAAAATACTTGAATTATCTATGAAATTGCAATATTGACACACGTCCCTCCGTTTGTTTCAACCCTGTCACGCCATACCATTTACCCTCCTATTAAAATAATGGATCAGTCCATGTGTGATCTGCATTGAGGGAATTACATCACAAAAATGTCAGTTTCTTCTCTTACCTATATTTCAGTTTTTGTATTTTCAGATTAAGATTGACATGCTCATCATTTCAACTCTGTTATATGAATTAATAATAGTAAATAATTGTTTATTACAAAATAAACAATAGTTTTGCAAAATATTACAATTTTGTAATGTCTTTGATTTCCATGTGGTGCCATAGCTTAGCTAAACAAGGTATCATGGCTACTTTTTGTCAAAAACTTCTACCCTGTTACATTTTTTCAAGTACATTCCTAGTAATTATTTATATGTTGTGCCTGAGGTGGGAAATGTAAGTAGTCCACTACCAGATGTTATGACCAAACATTTTGGTTTCATTTTTCAAAGATATAATGATCCAAAAGGCACCCGATTCAGAGAATACTCTAATTCTGCATACTGTAAGTACTTAGTTATAATTAAGTACACAAATGACATGACCCATCTCTTCAGAGAGCTAAAGGTGACCTGTGCAGCAACACATTTCAATCAATAATTGTCAATACTAAGAGCTGCTAGATTGTGCTGCTGTAATGGAATATGTAAGGAGAATAAGAACATACCATGTGGTCCAGCTGGAGTTTCATCTGCCTCCTGATCCCTGCCTCTGGCCCTCTTTCTGATACTTCATCTTTATTCCTCACATATATTTCTTCTTCTTCACTAATGTCTTCATCTCCTCCTCTTCCTCCTGCTCTGACGCTCCTGGTCTCTTCAATGAACTCTCTTTTCCTTTTCCTCTTTCTGTTCGTCCTGATCTCTTCTCAGATATGTCTTTTTGTTGTTGTTGAATCACTCCTATACTCTGGCCTGCAAGAGTCTACTTGTGAAAAGCACTGGTACAAATGCTTGTATAACTTTACACGTTAGGGCCATGCAGCCTAGCTAATAAGTAGCATATCATCAGAAAGTATTTATCAAACGCACACAGGCAGCTGTGTTTGGATCCAGTTTTTACGGTAAAGGATGTATCCTGGTTTCATTGATCTAGCCTCATTGCTGTGATGTGTAGTTTACGTGGATTTAATAGTAGGCTACCGCATAGTTTATCAAAGTGATCGATCTCCCAGCTAACGCTGTCTGCGTAGTATTTTGTAACGTAACGCCCCAAACAGCGCCCATCTGTTAAACGCTATCGATTCAAACGGCAGCGTTTTATTAATATTTAGTTTCAAGCTCTCGTCCTTAGTAAAAACAAAACTAGTGGAAAGGGAAATGCTCCCAGGGGAAGCTGACCCATCGGCGCTGGGACAGCTCGCTCCCTCTCTGCAGCTCTGTGAGCCGCGGTCTGTGTGAACGCCGCTCCGCAGTTTAATGCAGGGCCGTAGCTGCGTTTTTAACGGGCCTAAAATGATATTTAAAATGATTCACTTTTTAACTAATGTAATGCTTGTTTCGTTGCTTGAGAAGCTTGTGGAAATATTGTAGGTTTGTTTTAGTACAGTTTTAGGGAAACAAAAGTTAGGGGGGCAGCTGGGGGGGCAAGGCTCTACAGTGGGGGGGGCAGCTGCCCCCCCTTGTCCCCCGTAGATCCGCCCCTGCCTCCACCCCTCGAGAGTTATCGCTGACTCAGCCATGTTTATGCAGCATTGCACGTGGAGATGTGGACGTGCAAGGCGCGCAGATTACGTACATATAAACCTACAAAGTACTGATATAGTAAATAAAAAAATAATTATTTTTGTGTAGTTGTATATTGCAATAATAACGTATGGTTGTCACAAAATCCCACGGCACACCCGGACTTGCCTCGCGGCACACCGTTTGGGAACCACTGGTCTAGCATATAAAGATGGAGAAAGTAAACGATAAAGTTTATGGTTAAGTGTTAGCACCCCCCTAAGAGGCACAAGCTCTTACGTTGATATTGGAGATTTCAATAAATAAAGTTTGGCAGCCGCAGTGCTAAAAATAAAAATAAAAAAACCGAATATCCGAATAACGAAATTGAAAACCAAATACTAGGCCAACGACCGAATATTCGGATATTCGGTTACAGCCCTAATGACCACACGATTTATATGTTTACTATGGTCAGCAGATTGCCCCTTCATCAAGCAGTCTTATATACCTTTTTAGTTGTTTCTTGTGCTTCTAAATTTAAGACATAAATGTAAATAATCTTTGATTTATTTGAGTGGAGCTACAGTAACATTTGCAAAAACATTTTGCTTACCATGACATATGTGTAGACACACACTGCCACATAATAAGTAATTAAATAAGGACAAACTCTGACTTTATTGTATTTGTGGAGGTTTTTACTTCATGCGTTATACAATATTTTGCATTATACATTCATGCAGGAAATACTTTCTCCTTATATGTTTGTAATAATGTAATAATGCATGTTTACCATAGCTATAGGGGAGGACTGTGCTTCTAAATGAACATTTGTATCTATGTTGCCTTCGGAAGTCATATGCTAAGCACATTTAGAATCAGTTTCAGATTGGCGATGGTATCTGGTTGAAGTGAATCATATTCGAGACTTCTCATCGGATATGCAAATCATGTTCTAAGAAACATTTCTCCAGGTTTATTTCAACATTACAGCAGCTCTGTGCCACACACACTGACTCATTCTCTGGCAGTGGGTATTATATGCTATTTTACAGATATGTGATTTAGTGGAAACTCTGCAGAGAGAGGTCAGCTGGGGGTGGCGCCCTCCCAGCATCTCTCTAATGGACTGGAAGAGATTCACTCACAAATCAAACAGACCAGACGGAAGGAGCTAAAGAATAATGCGCACAGTTGGAAATGAATTATCCTACCGTGAGTTGCAAACAAGACAGCTTGTTTATGTACAGACCTTTAGTTGCGCCATGCTGCATTACAACAACCAAATTGCCCAATTGGGTTTTATTCAATTACATCGTGTTGATGTTCTTTGACCTGTGAAGCACAGAGCTGGGTAAGGCTTTTGGTTTTAGAATCTTTTGCTCAAAGAAAGAAAAGTCAGACATATAAGTAGAATCCATCTGTACTTAAAACCATACCAAAGTAATCATAGAGGATTTGGATTTGAGATAAATCTGCTCATAGTTTTCAAAATGTAAGTCCGTTTGAATAGAATAGAGGAATCAAATATTTCAAATCCCTCTATTTGAGGATTAGAATCACATCTCTGCACTGTAAAATTATTAAAATGTATTCTTATAGATAAATTGACTACACTGGAATGGAGTTAAATGCAGCAAATAAGACTACTATTATGAAATATTTTTTAATATAACATATGTTATCAATTTATGGTAATAAAGAAAGATTTTTCACATGTATTGAAAATAGTCTTTGTGCATGCTCACAAGAGTCTGTTCTTAAGGAAAACATGCTATGCTGTTATTCAAATGTGTTCAGTCACATGCTTCTATTATTGTTTTCATAATTTCTCTTTCCAAAAACAGGAAAAAAAGGAAATAATATTGGCATTTAATGACATTTGGCTTAAAGGGTGTACCAAGGAAGAACCAACTACATTTTTGGACTGGGTTTGGTTGCTAGTATCATCCTCTTTTGCTAATTGTAACAGACAGTATCAGACCTTTCATGCTGACAGACATCGCTCTAATTATTTTGGGATTTGTATCCCTTGTTGATGTCTGTACCCGACTAAAGGTTACAGATTTGTGCCAACTTGTTTCTGTTAACAGCATTTGGCATCTTGTGTGTGTCAAAGTGTCACTAAGCAAACCACTGAACCCCTGGTTGCTTGTCTAGTTCTCTCTGGGTATGCGCATGAATTAAAAGCTGACTGTCTCATTACATTATGTTGCTGTAGTCAGTTTAATTTTGGCAGAAAAATACATTGTTCATGCTGTAGTATATTGTCATTCTCTCTCTGCAACCCTGTGATGTTTCCATGCTTCTAGTATACCTACTCCTTTCCCCACATCTCCACAAGTACCATACTATAATGCGTGCCTTAAGACAATGTGATATTTTTCTGTAACACTATTAACTTATAATTGAACTGATTGAAATATACATTTAAGTAAAGAAAAAAGCTCTAGGATATTCATTTAGAATCCTATTTAATGACCAATACCGTTACTAATGCTGGAGCCAAAAGGCATTATCATTCCGTCCTGGAGAGAACATTCAGCCCACATTCGCACAAGACATTTTAGTTTGAGCTATTTAAGCGGCAAAGAAAGATTTAGCATCCCTTAAGGATTGCACAAATCAAGCAGTTACTCACGCTATAAAGCCTTTCGCATGGTTTGTTCCTAGTGACAATCGGTACTTTTTCCCTTTAAGCTGGACTTTAGTTTATCTTTGATGTGCCATCATAGATTTAGTATAATTTCATGTGGGGTTCACTGTTTCATATACAAGTTATTCAAAGTTCTTTACAGATTGACAAAATACTTATTTCAGGGTTCGTACGGTCATTGAAAACCTGGAAAAGTCATGGAAATTCAAAATGCAAATTCCAGGCCCTGGAAAAGTTATGGAAAACAATATTTTTCCCAAAGTTTTGGAAAAGTCATGGAGATGTACGGTGGCCCTGAAACGCAAGAAACCACAGCATTTCACAAAACACAACAGCATTTCAGAAAACGCTACAGCATTTCAGAAAACACTACAGCATTTCACAAAACACAACCGCATTTCACAAAACACTACAGCATTTCACAAAACACTACAGCATTTCACAAAACGCTGCAGTATTTCACAAAACACTACAGCATTTCAGAAAACACTACAGCATTTCACAAAACACCACAGCATTTCACAAAACACTACAGCATTTCACAAAACACCACAGCATTTCAGAAAACACTACAGCATTTCACAAAACGCTGCAGTATTTCACAAAACACTACAGCATTTCAGAAAACTACTACAGCATTTCACAAAACACCACAGCATTTCACAAAACACTACAGCATTTCACAAAACACAACAGCATTTCACAAAACACAACAGCATTTCAGAAAACACCACAGCATTCCAAAAGTTAAACATATACAAAACACAGACTGTCTATGTCATGGCGAATACAGTCGCTTCTTTATTTATGTCTGTATGACGTTGTTTTGAGTGTGGACGGAGCAGCTACAGGTTAGTTTAGCCTGATCGATTCGATTCCGATTTACATGGAGATACGCCCTGCCCCCTCTCCAGCGCGTCTTGTTTGAATGACAGGAGTAAACACAGCTGACAGTCGCGATGAAACTCGAGCGATTAGAGCGATGCAAAAAAAACATGAATTAATGCTTTATTAATGAATAATTCTATGGTAGACTACCCAATATTTGCATCACTCTAATCGCTCGAGTTTCACCGCGGCTGTCAGCTGTGTTTACTCCTGTCATTCAAACAAGACGTGCTGGAGAGGGGGCGGGGCGTATCTCCATGTACATTTTATGGGAGATACCAAGTACAACAAAATTAACATATTTTAGCATGATTTAATTGTAATACACGTTTCAAAATGATGCCGAAGTAACTACATACTGATACCGGTTTGTAAAAACCATGTATTAATGCTTTGACAAGTCTGCAGACAAGACGGCAGGCGAAAAACCTTTTAAAATACGTGTTTTCTGAATGGAATCGGATCGATCAGACTAAATAACCTGTAGCTGCTCCGTCCACACTCACAACAACGTCATACAGACATAAATAAAGCAGCGACTGTATTCGCCATGACATAGACAGTCTGTGGTTTGTACATGTTCAACTTTTGTCCAGTTTCTGAACAGATATGAGGAGCTGTGACCTCTGAGTGTGTGCTAACATGGCTCTGTCCAATCACAAACAAGAAGTGTTCTCCATAAAGGAATACCCTTTCCGTCCAATGTGAAATGCTGTTGTGTTTTGTGAAATACTGTGGTGTTTTGTAAAATGCTGTGGTGTTTTGTGAAATGCTGTGGTGTTTTGTGAAATGCTGTGGGGTTTTGTGAAATGCTGTAGTGTTTTCTGAAATGCTGTGGTGTTTTGTGAAATGCTGTAGTGTTTTCTGAAATGCTGTGGTGTTTTGTGAAATGCTGTAGTGTTTTCTGAAATGCTGTGGTGTTTTGTGAAATGCTGTATTGTTTTCTGAAATGCTGTTGTGTTTTCTGAAATGCTGTAGTGTTTTCTGAAATGCTGTAGTGTTTTCTGAAATGCTGTATTGTTTTGTGAAATGCTGTAGCGTTTTGTGAAATGCTGTAGTGTTTTCTGAAATGCTGTGGTGTTTTGTGAAATGCTGTGGTGTTCTGTGAAATGCTGTAGTGTTTTCTGAAATGCTGTTGTGTTTTGTGAAATGCTGTTGTGTTTTGTGAAATGCTGTAGTGTTTTCTAAAATGCTACGGCGTTTTGTGAAATGCTGTTGTGTTTGTGAAATGCTGTGGCGTTTTCTGAAATGCTGTGGTGTTTTCTGAAATGCTGTAGTGTTTTCTGAAATGCTGTGGTGTTTTGTGAAATGCTGTGGTATTTTCTGAAATGCTGTAGCTTTTTCTGAAATGCTGTGGCGTTTTCTGAAATGCTGTGGTGTTTTCTGAAATGCTGTAGTGTTTTGTGAAATGCTGTGGTGTCTTGCAATTCAGGGCCACCGTAGAATGTAACTAAAGTTGCTTCAAATATAATTTACATTTGATCTAATCGCCGAAATAATCTGCGCTCGCGAGCTGTTATGTACGGTGGCCCTGAAGTGCAAGACACCACAGCATTTCACAAAACGCCACAGCATTTCAGAAAACACCACAGCATTTCACAAAACACAACAGCATTTCACAAAACGCCACAGCATTTCACAAAACGCCACAGCATTTCAAAAAACACAACAGCATTTCACAAAACACAACAGCATTTCACAAAACACAACAGCATTTCACAAAACACAACAGCATTTCAGAAAACGCCACAGCATTTCACAAAACGCCGCAGCATTTCACAAACACAACAGCATTTCACAAAACACAACAGCATTTCACAAAACACAACAGCATTTCAGAAAACACCACAGCATTTCACATTGGATGGAAAGGGTATTCCTTAGGGAGAACACTTATTGTTTGTGATTGGACAGAGCCAGCCATAGAAGCACTGCTGTGATTGGTTGTTTTTGCTGCCAGTCAAGAAATGACGCTTCGTGATTGGCCCAACACATCAGCCGTTAGCTGTTAGCACACACTCAGAGCTCACAGCTCCTCATATCTGTTCAGAAACTGGACAAAAGTTCAACATATAAAAAACACAGACTGTCTATGTCATGGCGAATACAGTCGCTGCTTTATTTGTGTCTGTATGATGTTGTTGTGAGTGTGGACGGAGCAGCTACAGGTTAGTTTAGCCTGATCGATCCGATTCCGATAGGATTTACATGGAGATACGGCCCGCCCCCTCTCCAGCGTCTTGTTTGAATGACAGAAGTAAACACATAATTAATGCTTTATTAATTCATGGTTTTTAAGGGGCTTATCTCCATGTAAATACTATGGTAGACCACCCAATATTCGCATCGCTCTAATCGCTCGAGTTTCACCGCGGCTGTCAGCTGTGTTTGCTCCTGTCATTCAAACAAGAGGCGCTGAGAGGGGGCGGGGCGTATCTCCATGTAAATTCATGGGAGATACCAACTACAACAAAATGAACATATTTGACCGTGATTTAATTGTAATACACGTTTCAAAGTGATGCCGAAGAAACTACATACTGATAACGGTTAGTAAAAAACCATAAATTAACGCTTTGACAAGTCTGCAGATAAGACGGCAGGCGAAAAGCTTTTAAAATGCGTGTTTTCTGAATGGAATCGGATCCATCAGGCTAAACTAACCTGTAGCTGCTCCGTCCACACTCACAACAACGTCATACAGACATAAATAAAGCAGCGACTGTATTCGCCATGACACAGACAATCTGTGGTTTGTACATGTTTAACTTTTGTCCAGTTTCTGAACAGATATGAGGAGCTGTGAGCTCTGAGTGTGTGCTAACGGCTGATGTGTTGGGACATATTTCGCTGTCGGGTGTTGACCAATCACGAAGCGTCATTTCTTGACTGGCAGCAAAAACAACCAATCACAGCAGTGCTTCTCTGACTGGCTCTGTCCAATCACAAACAAGAAGTGTTCTCCCTAAAGGAATACCCTTTCCGTCCAATGTGAAATGCTGTGGTGTTTCTGACATGCTGTGGCGTTTTGTGAAATGCTGTTGTGTTTTCTGAAATGCTGTGGTGTTTTGTGAAATGCTGTGGTGTTTTCTGAAATGCTGTTGTGTTTTCTGAAATGCTGTTGCGTTTTGTGAAATGCTGTGGCGTTTTGTGAAATGCTGTGGTGTTTTCTGAAATGCTGTTGTGTTTTCTGAAATGCTGTGGCGTTTTCTGAAATGCTGTGGTGTTTTGTGAAATGCTGTTGTGTTTTGTGAAATGCTGTTGTGTTTTCTGAAATGCTGTGGTGTTTTGTGAAATGCTGTTGTGTTTTGTGAAATGCTGTGGTGTTTTCTGAAATGCTGTAGTGTCTTGCACTTCAGGGCCACCGTAGTTATGTGCCATCATGACGCGCATGGTGTTATGTTTTAATTAGGGCCGGGACTTTAACGCGTTAATTAAGATTAATTAATTACACAAAAATTAACGCGTTAAAAAAATTAACGCATTTTAATCGCACTTATTTTTGCACCGCGGAACGTTTCTCACTGGATGAGTTTCAGGCGTACCGATTATACTGGAGCACCAACTAACGTTCATGACTTCAGACAACAACAAACCACAGTGAACAACAGTGGGAAATGTTGTTTTAAAAAACGGACGGATGGAAGCGTCGATAAGAGCACGGTTGTGTGCAAATTATGCAAAAAGGAATTTGCATATCACCGCAGCACATCAAGCCTCAAGTATCACCTCAATGCAAAACATATAGCAGCTAGCGTGGACGTTAGCCTCTTTTATCACGTTCACACCAAAAGGAGCCGGTACTAAAATTAGTTCATGAGAACCTTTTTACCCCCACGAAAGTCCCTGCTAGAGAGCAGGGACTTTCGTACGACTCTCTTGTGAGAAAAGAGCTATATGTCTGATTGGCTGGGCGGATTGCAAACCACGCCCCGTAAAACTCCCAAAAAGTTTTGTGAAGCCGCCATTGTCGCCATATCCTCGCATTAGCATTATTAGCATTAGCCCAGCGCAGAAACACAGAGAGACTAACTTATGGCAACACAAAATAAAACATGGGAGCGGTGGAGATGAGGAGGTGTCGGCGTTCTGGCGATTTACTCGGAAGGCTTCAGTAGAAGCTGCTGGGACTCCCAGCAGCTTCTACTGAAGCCAGTCCCCAACTCCGGGGACTTCCGGCCGGGGACTTTGGGCGGTAGTATACGCCGTGAAGTGGTTTGCGGCCTGCCAGTAAACCCAAAGCAGAAGAAGAAGAAGTGACGTCAGCGGCTTCATTTGCCTAATCCACCCCCAGGTTCAAAGAGTTCTCATGAACTAAATTCTCATGAACCTTTGTGGGAAAAGTACTGCGGTGTGAATGCGCCTAATGGTATACTAAAATCCATGTGAAAAAAATTGCTTCTCACTGTTCTCAGGTCAAATATTTATATGTGATTAAAAATGCGATTAATTTCGATTAATTAATTACAAAGCCTCTAATTAATTAGATTAATTTTTTTAATCGAGTCCCGGCCCTAGTTTTAATATATGAAGCACGAGCTGTGTGCTCGAGTCTTCCTGCCTGTCGGCTGAACTCTGCTGCTCCACGATGAGGGTCTAACTAGAGCAGCTACATTATACGGTGCGTTCGATAACTGTAACTCTGCAGTCCGGAGTCACTGTGGCACAGACTGGACCGCTGGTGAACAGCTGTTAGAGTGGGCCGTTCAGGTGTTCAGAGCAGAGCTCCCTGTCGGAGCGGCAGAGCGTGATGTGAACTGAAACGTTTTTCTGTCGCAATATTATTTAAGAAATCGTTTTCTAATAGTTTTTTTCATAGGCTATAAACAGAGGTTGGATAAGTATAGATATTGTACTAGAGAAAAAGTAGAAGTAGGCCTACTCAGATATTGTACTTGAGTAAAAGTAGAAGTACTCAGATCTTGTACTTAATTAAAAGTAGAAGTACTCAGATATTGTACTGGAGTAAAAGTAGAAGTACACAGATCTTGTACTTTAGTAAAAGTGGAAGTACTCAGATATTGTACTTGAGTAAAAGTAGAAGTACTCAGATATTGTACTGGAGTAAAAGTAGAAGTAGACATATCTTGTACTTGAGTAAAAGTATAAGTACTCAGATCTTGTACTTGAGTAAAAGTAGAAGTACCAGAGTGTAGGAATACTCTGTTACAGTAAAAGTCCTGCATTCAAAATGTTCCTCAAGTAAAACTAGAAAAGTATTATCATCAACATCTAGTTAAAGTAGCGACAGTAAAAGTAGTCATTGTGCAGATTGGTCCATTTCAGAATAATATATACGATATGTTTTATAATGATTGATCATTAAAGTGTTATCAAAGCTGGTAAAGGTTCAGCTAGTTTGAATGACTTTGTATACTGCAGGGTAGCTTGTGGATTTACTCCAGGTGGAACTAAAGTCTGATTTAACACTTGATTATATTTCACATCATTCATCCACATCTGTAAAGTAACTAAAGGTACCATAGATAGATAGATACTATTTAGCTCTGAACTGTAGAGGAGTAGAAGAACAAAGTAGCAAAACATTGAAATACTTAAAGTGGACCTATCATGCGATATTTGAATAATATATTGTAGGGCCATACCTATATAAAACATGTCTGTGAAGTTTTTATTTCAAAATACCAAACAGATCATGCATTTTAGCCATGCCTCATTTAGTTCTATTTGCCCTATTCCAGCCCTGTCTTCACGAGGGCTGATTCTGTGGCAAATTAGCTGCAGCTGATCACACCCCCCTGCAAAGGAGGGGGGCGAGGCACGAGCGTTATGTTACCATGCTGTTACCATGCCACGCAACCTCTCATTCCCCTGATAGGTGGAGAGTTGCCCATATAAACGGAGCACCCCGTTTCTGACGTCAGAACAATTTCAAATCTGCATCAGTCTGTATTAGATCTGTTGCAGCCCCGTTTTTAGAGATTTGGGTATGGAGGAAAAGAGAGGGTTGTGTTTTCTGACACTTGGTGAGTTCCCTGACACACCGGGGACACATATTCATGTATAAAAGAGGTACAAAAGTGCACTTTGCATGATAGGTCCCCTTTAAGTAAAGTCAAAAGTATGTCAACATTTTACCCAAGTATACTTGAGTTTATGAACTTGGTTACTTTACACCGCTGGCTATGAAGATAGAAAGACTAAGCCTTGCACAGAGGCATGAAAATACATTTTCAAAATGCTCAACAGTGCTGCCAAAATTATAAACTGACTGCTACACAATTAAAATAAATGCTTTTATATATTTCTATTAGATGTGACTCTTTAGCGTTTCTGTTATTATTAACACTGCTGCTTTAGTTGTTCTGATTGCTAAAATCCTCTGTTATTCCTAATTTTAAAGCCGATATTCCGTGGGGTGGGGGGGTCGGGGACTCGGGGGCTCGGATCACCTTTTTCATACCTGATTTTGCATCCCTGACTACAGTTGCTTTAGCCTACTATTTGATTTGTTTTAGATAGGCACAACATGTTTCATATGCTTGCTGACCTTATTTTCCTGTTCCATGTTAAAATAAACAATTTTCAGTGGTACCGCTGAGAAAGAGTAATTTTTTCAGTCATGGAAAATTAGGTAAAGATAATGGAGAAGTCACTGAAAAGTCATTGAAAATCATTGGTGAAAAAGTGTATGAACCCTGTTATTTGTATCAGTCAAAGCAAGAATAAAGCTAGAAAGTACACCAACAAATCTTAATCAAGCAAACTTGTTTTTTGATTATCACCCCGTTAATAATCATTATTAACCAATAATAATTAATAGTGTTTATTCAAATCCCAAATAATTATTTTAGCTGTCCCGTGCTTTATTCTATTGAACCAATAATTGATTCTGATTGATAAACTGGAGGTACGCCATATATATCATTTGAGTCCAGAGTTTTATGGATAGGGATCTTAAAGTAAATTCTGTATTGAACAGGTCGGCAGTGGATATGTTTGAAAACCGATTATATAATTTCAAAGATATTGGTATCAACTGCTACATTTCTAGAATTGTGGCATTGTGGTTATACAGTTATAAAGACAATATAATCAAACAACAGGCAAATAAATTGCAAAGGTAAAGTAGGGAATAGCACTTGCATTGTTTCCCTTTCCATATCAAAGTATATTCATATAAAGCACATACAGTATATCCTTGTTGTGTACAATATGTGAAAATCATCATGTTCTTTTAAATATTCCTGAGATGATGGAATGTTGGTGATGGTGGCAATCTAACAATAAAACAATGATTAACATTGTTAGATAAGTGGACCTACAGGATCATGAATTTGCGATGTCTTGCATCTGAATCCAACACCCAATACTTTAAGCATTTTCTATGGCCAAAGGAAAAAAAAGGGGAAAGTGTAGGACTAACTTTTGCTGGTGTTGACTTTTGGAGGCATTGGCACAGTGTTGCCTTTCACACTCTCGGGAATCAGCACTGATGATTCCTGTGCATGCTCTGCAAACACAAACATGACAGCTGCTAAGGACCAGTAAACAACAGATTTTTGTTTTTTTCCAGTTTGGACCTATATCCATCTACAGTATCCCAAACTGTATTGCTCTCTCTTTCATGTTTTGGTCAAGCTTCAAGCTTTCCTGTCAGTGGAGGTGTGTGGCGCAGTGGACTAGTGCATTGGTGTTCAGATCAGGTGAGCACAGGTTCAAACTCCACTGCAGTCAGCGTGTCCCTTGGCAAGACACTTCACCCCAAATTCTCCTGTGGGGATTGCCCACAGTATTGAGTATTAAGTCGCTTTGGATAAAAGCGTCTAACAAGTAACATGTAATATTCCTGCAGCCTACCAACATGTTATTTATTTACTTTTCCTCGTTGCTCTTCTGCTAAAGTCACTTTTTATTTCTAGCTAATTAGTCCAATCATTATTATAATTACAGATCAGAGGGTCGTGATCAGGATGGTTTGGCAATGTTTTCAGCCTGCATCTGTGCCCTTACCAACACTGAATAAATGATTACCATTATGCCCTTCAAGCTCAGGGATAGAAAATAAATAACATAATTTCTTGATGAGGTTTTGGTCTGCTTAATCATTTGGGGTCCAATTATTATGCTTTCACCCCAGCAAGGTGTGGATCCTCACATTTATGCTATTCGCTCTCTCTCTGAGAGGGAGCTTCTGTGGATCTGTATTTTTTCGGATATGGTATTATGTTCCCCCAGAGATGCTGAGCTATATGGAAATGCTGTTTGATACTGAATCCCTAATCATTTTAAGAATGGAATAGATCTTTTAGCATGCCTGAGCATGCTGTTACTGTTGCAGAATGTGGAAAGAAAACAAGAAGCACTTTGCAGACTTGCATCATCTGTATGTGTGAGTGTGTGTGGTTGCTTGTTCTACAGAAGCAGAGCTGAGCTGAATATTAACCCTAACTACAAAAACATTTTCATACTTCTAGAAATGTTTAAATCTGACAGTGCAGACTATCTTTTCTACCAAAGTACAAAGGTTTTTTTATTTCCTCCGGAGACTCTGAATAAAGGTTGAGTACATTTAAAGATATCTTTATTTGAAAAGGTTGGTGATGATTATTGTTGCTTAAAATGAAACAAAATTGCATGGATGAGCACTTTGACAAAATGTGTCTGGCTAAAGCCCGTCCGGATTGACTTTTGGCTGTTTTTTCCAAATATGCACGGATTTATTTAGATCTTTTATTGTGCACAACTCTCATTGAGCACTCTGTCATGCTCACTTTCCATCCCATTATTGCATTTAAGTAGTTGCTCTCAATAGAGCAGTTTTTTTATTTTACTTTTTTGACCATTTTCCGTACGAATACAACTTAGTCACATATGTTGAGTAGAAATCACCAGAGGGCTCTATACCAATCTCTCATACATTTCCAGTAGGATACTAGAAAAACAAAGACTGTACACGAGGAATTTATCAGCAAAGATAAAAAATACATTGTGGACAGTCGGCTCATCACCCTTTACAACATGTTTTATCAGATGATCTCTGATTGATTGATCCCCAATTTTTCAATCAAACGTTTAAAAAAAAAACTTTTCTCTATTACAAAATAAGTACTCAAATGATCCCAGACATTACTGTTTTTCTATTTTTAAAAAAACATTTATTTTGAGAAAACTTTCAGTTGGCAAATTCAAGCCCTAGAAAGACCTTTGGTAAACTCAATTTTACTTGTGGTGTTCCTTTTTGCTATCACAGCTCTACAATATGGCAATACAGCTGACTAACTGTTGTAATGAATAGAGTAATGAGCAGTCTAGTAAATAGCCCCGATTGCTATTATCTGCAGGCTAATGATGTCTTGGGTTATTTTCAATTAAGTTGGGAACAAGGTCGCCAAAAGGTTTGCTTCATAGCTCAACCATTCAGCTTCATTAAAGCTCTATGAGTTTTTATTATGGGTCCAGCCACAGGTCCCTAAAGCACATACAGTACTCTGCTTTGATTGTTTGAATCCATTACAAACTCATTAAGAACTTATTAATCCTCCACTGTATTTTTGAGCTCTTGACTTTCCAGGACAGATGTCGCTGGTTTGTCCATGTGCAAGTCAGATCCAGGAGAAGAAGAAGATATACTTTATTAAAATAAATAATATACTTCATTGATACCTTTTTTTTATCAGATTATACACATTGCTTGATATACTTGAGCACCACATGCAGGTCCAAAGCAGTTAGGGGTACATTGTCTTGCTCAAGGGCACCTCAACAGTGGCCCAGGAGGTGAACTGGCTCTCCAGTCCACACTCTTTATTTTCGTCTTTGAACCAGCGACCCTTCGGTTCAAAGACCAATTATTACTTTTGAAAATACAGTAATCAATAGTGCTGATTGCATAGTTTTTTATAATAAAAATAAATGTAATGCATGTCTGTTAAACAAATAAAATAAATGTATTTTTGTTTGTCAGGTGATCAGAAACACAGCTTTATAAAACATGGCAGCAGGATATAGTCAGTTGTTTGCTACAAAGTTATTGCTATCAGAAGTACTAACATAACAACTGCCCTATTTAGAGTATTTTACCGATAAATACAATTTCATGTTGTTTCTAGTAACTGAGAAACTGCTGCAAATAAATGCTAGAAGTTTGGTGGACATCCAGAGACATCCAGCTGCTCACTGGAGTTTCTGGAATTGTAAAAATGCTTTTCACTAAACTTATCCACCTATTGCACATCAACGTTTGTCAAATACATTTGGCATGCACTTGATTTGATTTTGCATGAACACAAGCTTAAAGCTGCTTTCTCCCATTTTATTTGTTTTATATCTCGCAGTGATACATTGTCTATTGCCAAATTCTTTCTGTAAAATGAGTTTTCACTTACAACAATATTAAACTGCATAAGGTTTATTTTTCTGGATAAGTCCGTCAGACAAAAAAAATACCCTCAAGGTTGCTCATAACTCAGACTTGTTTTCCCAACCTTAAAGCTTATCTCTTCTGTTGCCAAGCTTTTTTCAAGCATGCAATTCACCAATGTGTTGTGGGTGTCATTTTTTCTTTCACATTCGTTCGGGGATGATGGTCGCTGATGCTCGGCTCATTAAGAATTCTACCCCCTCCTCCTCTTGGTGGTGCTGCTGCTGGAGTTGGCATCCCTCCTTGAGAACATTGATTCTGTGACTGGCTCACGTTCGTCCTTGACTGACATCCCCATTGTTCACTTTCATTATTTTGCCATTTATACTACTTCCGATTATTTTCCTTTTCTGCAGTACCTTAAGATATTTTTCTCTCTTCCTTCTCACGTCCCATTGTTGTTCTCCTTTTGTTAAAATGTTCTTTAATTTTTACCCAAATCTCTCTTCATAAATCGTACTCTCATTCGCTCCCATAATAATAATGTATTTTCTTTTCCTCTCTGTGCCTGCAGGAGCTGGTGGGCAGTAACCCTCCGCAGAGGAACTGGAAAGGAATAGCGATCGCCCTTCTTGTTATTCTGATCATCTGCTCACTGATCGTCACCTCCGTCATTCTGTTGACACCAGGTACACGGCGCTGGACAAAAAGGGGGGGGTCACGACACTAAACACCATACATCCCTATGTTTACACAGCTATTATTATGCATAGACATGCCCATCAGGTTTTGCAATCAATCTCACCACCAAATGTGTGTGTATGTCAGTATCTCTGTCCTTGTGAGTGGTCTTTTCCATCATTTAATACTTGCTGTGTCACACACTCTAATGTAACAGTTATCTTCCACATTGGCACTCTTTCTGGCTGAAACAGACATTTAGCGAAGGTCAGTAAAACCTCATTGAAATAAGCTTGCCCAACATTGCTTTTCCATAAACAGACATATGTCTTTTTAACTTAGTTGATATTTTCCTTGGGCACAACACACACACATTTTAGACTTCTATCATTTCTGGTAATTCCCTTGGTTATTTCAAGGTATCTGAGTTTCATTTCAGAGTTACCTTCAAGTTTTCTGTTTGCACATTTACATGAAAGTTTAATCAATAGACCATCTGTTTATTCAGGCTCATAAAGCTCCTTGATATTGTTTTATGCACTGCCAGAGCCAAATCAGTCAATACAACTGTCAATGTGTGTGCACTATAATTCTGTTTCAAAGACAGTAATCACTGTGCCCTTGTTTAAGATGTTCTGTAGCTGACAATTGCCGTTCATTAAAGGATGGGGCGGGCTGGCAAGGCTGGGTGTGCTATTATAAAATAAATTCAATGTTGTGTTGAAGCAACAATATTGTCGGAGAAGACATTAGCACAGTGGCAGGTGTCAAAACAGCAAGACATGGCTCGTCACCTTCTGGCTTTGACCTCTTCCTGTCCTGGAGTGTTCAGACTCCAATGATCCATAGCTGTTTAATGTTCCATTTGCAAACACAACGGGTCAGCAGGAGTCAGGCAGAAAGTGGACAGGTTGTGTCTCCAGCCTGGGCCTCGCCCTAAACTGTCCTCTCCGTGCATCCTCTCTAGATGCTGAAGCAGAACAATTATTCCGCCTCAAGTCTTGACACAATTCAGGGTCTCCAGCTGAGCTTCTGTTTAGAATATTTGCTATTTTGCAGGCATTGGAGATATAAAATATAACTCTTGCCACATTAGATGCAGTTTTAAAATATAGTGTATATTTAATAGTTATCCTGAGATGAGCTTCAGGATATTTCAGCTCCATAAATCATTCCACAAGGTTTGTTTGAGCAAAGAAAATGTATTTTCTTTTTTTTAAGTTATTGTGTATAAGGCAGAAATGTTAATTGAATCCCTGTATTCTGTTGAGTCAATTATGTAATTCTATAATTACTAAGTTGGAGAACAGCTAGCCATACAATGTGCTTTTAAGCTATGTTTGCCTTTATTAGATAGGATAGCTGAGGATGGACAGGAAAGGGGAAAACCGGACTCAGCCATTAGTGCCCACTTACCTCTACACTTACCTCTTCACTTTGTTGCAACAGTATGGAAAAGCCCTTCCATACCTCTGGAGTTGTGTCTCCCATCAGTTTCAGTCTTTTAGTCTGTGAAGAAGATAGAGAAAATGGCTCGAAGGAACTTTACCGTTGCGGACGCGCTGGATTTTATTTTCGCGAGCGGCAGTGAAGAAGATGGCTCATCAGAACCTGAAGGCTTCGACTCTTCTGAAGAAGAAGAATACAGGGACAGCAGGGATCCATTTGTGGATGGGTAAGTGTAAATATAACTTGTAGTGCATTTGCCATTTTGTGAGGAGTACCGCGAAAATGAACAATGGATTTATCAACCTTTTTATTTTCCCCTCATGAACTTTTTCTCGGGACAAAATAGACTCTTGATTAGTAAACGTTTACTCTGTGTAAATGTTATTTATGTGTAAACGTTATTTTGGCATGTATAAGTAAGGTTACATGTGTAGATGAATAAAAATAATCCTTTATTCGTCCCGACAACGGAGACATTTATAGACATGTATTTTATTTGATCATACTGTTCTGTACAGATGAGACTTTGTCATAGACTTATTTACATGTGTGTCTTTGATAAACTTTATGTGTAAACGTTATTTTGGTGTGTATAAGTAAGGTTACATGTGTAGATGCATGAGATAATCCTTTATTTGTCCCACAACGGAGATATTTAATTTATTTATATGTGTGCCTGCCATTTGTGGGGAGTGCTATGTAGTAATGGGGAGTACTGTGTGTGTGTTGTGTGTGTGTGTGTGTGTGTGTGTGTGTGTGTGTGTGTGTGTGTGTGTGTGTGTGTGTGTGTGTGTGTGTGTGTGTGTGTGTGTGTGTGTGTGTGTGTGTGTGTGTGTGTGTGTGTGTGTGTGTGTGTGTGTGTGTGTGTGTGTGTGTGTGTGTGTGTGTGTGTGTGTGTGTGTGTGTGTGTGTGTGTGTGTGGGGAACTTCGTAATAATTATTGTCCCACAATTTTTATTTGTTTTACAGAGAGGTGTCACAGCTGCCTGGGCCTAGCTGCCCACAGATGACATGTATCCAGGAGCCTCCAGCTGTGCCTGCCACCATGTTGAGATCTACCGTGGATCAAGGGCCTTCACCACTGCCATCCCCACCAAGCACTAGCGGACCAGCATCACGACAGCTGACTCCATCTCTGCCTGCGACGAGGTCAAGATCCACCTCAGCTCCACCACAGCCATCACCATCAACCCGGACAGCAAAGAGGTCTCGTAGAGCACACTACCTCCCACACAGCCACCAGCTGCCCATGCACCATCACCCCCACCTGCACAGCAGCCAGCTCCACTGTCTTGGAAGACAGGCGAAGACCCTGACACTGCTCCCCCTGTCTCCAGGTTTCAACCTGCTCGCACACCCGGGCCACAGCTCAGCTCAACAGTATCAAACAAACCCCTTGACCTGTTCAAGCTGTTCTTCAGTGCACTAACAGTACAGACACTCTGTACCAACACAAACAAGCGGGCTGCACAGGAGATGGGAAAGGGTAAAACCTACAAATGGACTGACTTGACTGTAGAGGATTTCTATAAATACATGGGGCTGCTGAAACTGGACAATGTATTGGACTACTGGAGGAAGGATCATTTTGTCAGTGTATAATGAATAGTTGGTTGAAGGAAAAAAAGTTCTGATGTTCAATATTGTAAATAGTGAGATTTTGCAGTTATATTTATATACATTGTTGGTAATATAATAAATGGTTGAAAAGTTCTAATGCTCAATTCTTTTTTTTTTACACATCACATGAACCTTGGTATGTAATATGAAGTCATTATTCAGTCCTGATATATCTCAGTCCCTGCTGTGGTGAAAGTAGAGTGATTGACAGCTGTTTTACTCAGAATGCGAATTTATAAAATTTCATTTTAGACATGAATAACACATTTATATACAGTGTAATTCAAATATTTCACTACTTTTGTAATCCTAAGACTTTGGTAACCAAATCTAAAACACCAAAACAATTCGATCACATGAGTAAATTGGTGTTTTCACAAGAGTTTTGAAGATTTTCCGAAAATCGGATGTCAAATTTTAAGCTTTTGAGCTACTTATCTCATCAAACAGTGCTCTAAGGTGAGTAATTTGCATATATAGCAATACTAGAGATTGTCCTGAACATTTTGATATGTAACACATGGGTGCCATTTTAGAAGAAATACATTTAAAAGGTGATTTAAGAAAACATCTAAAAATCGAGAAAATACCTAACCCTAACCCTAGACTCCAGAGGGTTGTTTAAGCAAGCCTATACCCCATGCACAAAGTCAGTTAGAGCCCTGACCTCAACCCCATTCCACACCTTTGAATAGTGCTGGGTTTGCAAACATTTTGATGATGATGATGATGATGAGGATGATGTTCTTGTGGCTGAATAGTAGCAAATCCCTGCAGCCTGGAGGAGAACCCACTCAGAAGAGTAGCATATTAATGCATATGAATGCCCATGGTTTCGGAATTAGATGATAATGAAGTGCATTTAGAAAATCGTTTTTGAGCCGCAGCTTTGCATGATCCACATCTCGGCTGTGAATGGGGCAGATTTAATAATTCAAGTCCTACTAGATATTGGATTTTTCAGAGTGCTCTTACAAACTGAATAAAAGTTCTATTTATAATGCTTTTTTTAAAAGAACAGTTATTTTGTTCTGTAATGCATATTATTAAGGCTACTCTCTTATCAGAAATGGTTATCTCAACTTCTGAATTAATTACATGAATTTCATATATGAATTTGTACAAAAAAGGGAAAAGGCCTTAATTTTCAGGACAAGTATGTGTTTTCTGCAGATTTATTTTTTCAACACAGAGATTAAAGCCGCTCAAAATCAATCACAGACTGAAAGGCAATTTATATGTAAGCATAATAATAATTTAAAATTAAAAAATATCTTACCAAGGCAGTTGTGTATTCCAAGAGGCATCCCAAACAAATCCTGAATGAAGAATATTTTAGATCTTAAAACCCCCGAGCCTGTTTTTCAGGTCTCAGGCTCGAAAATGACATTCCCAGAACAAATGACCATATCGTCCCTTCTAAAAGGGTTAAATTAATAATATTTTTTCTCAAAGCAAGGTTACACCTGTGAGTTGAATTTAGAAGTGTCAGAATCAATATAGATGTTTTTATTTTAAAGCTAATTCAGATTGAACACAGTCAATCAATCAATCAATCAATCAATGTTTATTTATATAGCCCAATATCACAAATGTTACATTTGTCTCAGTGGACTTCACAGTTTGTACAAAATATCAGTATGACAATACGACACCCTCTGTCCTTAGACCCTCACATCGTACAAGGAAAAACTTCCGGAGAAAACCCACAGTTTAAAGGGAAAAATGGGAGAAACCTCAGGGAGAGCAACAGAGGAGGGATCCCTCTCCCAGGACGGACAGACGTGCAATAGATGCCGTGTGTAAATTGAAAAGATAATACATTTGCAACATAGGTAGTCCACACAGTAACAAAATGTAAATGATTGTGTCCGTCCAAAAATAATTACTTATAGTGAAAACCACCCTTGAATGATGGGATGGTAGACTAAAAGCTTTAGGAATCCAAACTACAACATATAATAAGTACCCTGTATCAAGATTGATGCAAAACAAGTGAAATTCGCTCAGGGGTCATTTAGATGGTTCTTATGAGACTTGTGTTTTGTTTTGGTAAAAATGGTTTGTATCGTCAGTTAGCTGAGATTATTCCCGTTAATCTGGTATAACACATGAATAGGTTCTTAAATATTAAGATGCCCTGAGACACAGTGTGGAGAAAAGAAAAAAAAAAGCCCCCGTCGAGGGGGGCTTTGGGCTTAACAGGTTAAAGACATGTGAAATAAGCTTGAGTACCTCTTTTGAACCAGCACATGCTTTTCATTGCTTAAAAGAAAGTATGATGTATGGGTAATCCAGCAGTAAATCACAACAACTTAATTTGCTGTAAGAACACATTAATAGGAATAAAAGTGACTCAAACCAAAAACTGTAGCAGTGCAGCTCATGTGAGGAGTTATGAGATGGCATGATGTCACTCAGTTAGGATGGTTTGTTAAAGGATGTTCCCCTGTCAGTAGCATTTTGAGGTAATAGTACTTTACCCCACTACAATTCAGAGGTAAATCTTGTACTTTTACTCCACTACCTTTTATTTAATATCTTTGAATTTGACTTTGAATAGTTAAATTAATCATGTGAAATATAATCAACACTTAAATAAGACTTTAGTTGCACCTGGAGTAAAATTCACAAGCTACCCTACACTGTACAAAGGAATTAAAACAGTGGCACCTTTACCAGCTTTGATAAATACATGGATGTATAAATAATTGTAATCAAAACATGCAAATCTGCATAATGAGCACTTAAAATATGTTTTGATGCTAATACTTTTGTACTTTTACTAGAGTAACATTTTACTACACTCTTGTACTTCAACTTTTACTAAAGTACAATATCTGAGCACTTCTTCCATCTCTAGTAACACGTTAGATACATTTAGTGTAGCTGAATGCAAGCAGTCAGAGCATGCATGAAGCTTGCCAAGTTGTAGACTGTTTTTAATGGGGACAGTAAGAGATATTGGTTGGTCCCCAACAACTTGTATTAATATGAGTGTTCCTTAGGGCAATAAGCTATAACTACCTCCGTTTTTTATTTTATCTTAGGCTATTTCCCAACAATATATAACAGGCAGGCTGTAAACAGCAAGGGTGTCATGTTCATAGGCTACTGTTCCATTTACACTGAACTTCATTTTAGTTTTTTTATTTAGTTTGTCTACCCAATTGTGAACATTTAGTATTTGTTCAAGCCCAAACATTTACAGTCTGTAAATAGCTATTCATATTTGAAACCAGGCCTATTCTTAACTAAACTGAACTTTTTCAATTAACAATAAATCTTCATTTATTTTTGTTGACTCTTCCAGTCCCTTTTCAGAAGAATGGACATTCCCTTTAATTATAATATATCACTGCAAGAAGTTCCATCACGTTCATTCCAATCTTTATTTCGAACAGATAAAAAAAAAATAACTTCATTTATTTATTAAAACAAATACAAAATAACTTAATTTCTTATTTGTAAAACATGATTTGAGAGTTGTTAAATAAGTTTGCATTTGATCTTACAAGGTGGAAAGTACAAACGTCTTGTAAGATATTTTGAAGTGTAAGCTTCAGAAGCATTTCTCAATATATTGTATCACATACTCAACAGAAAAAGCGTATTTATTATAGCAATGTTTTGATCATATTTAAGAGTTGACATAGAATGTCCTATTAAGTTATTGATGTAGTATAAAATTAGCATATTTCTGATCATCCGTATCCTGCTGTGTCTGTGACATTATGTTTGTACCTATTTACAGAGCCATAGCCAAGATTTCAGGAATAATAAGTGATTACCATACACAGAAACTAAAAACAGATTGACATTTTTTTTAATTTTTAATTTGATTTATTTACTGCAACATGACTCGAGTTGAGGAAACACCAAAGTGATCACAAACTTAAAGAAGGTGTTAACATGTGACAGAATACCAATTTCTAACAGAGTACTCAACCAGTAGATTGTTTCACATTGGGTTAACCCTGCATACTTAATGTGTTGGATACAACTCTATTGGGTTGAGAAGAGGCCATATGACATTAGCATATAAACTCCTAATGTGAGCTAACCCGACTGGGGCTGACAGTTGGCTGTGAGTGTCAGATAGAGACATACCACAGAAAATGCCTTTAAGAGATTTCGATGTAAACATAAAAAGTAATCAGGTCATGACCCTGGAACAAGACATAACTGGAAAACAGAGAAATAAACATTGTTTTCTAAATCTAACTAAATCCTCAAGGCCTAAGTCAATTCATTAAAACAAATGTGGTGCCTTCAAAGACAAACAAAGTATGCACAAAACTGACAGTTTTTAAGTTAATTGGCCAGTGGTATAGTGCGCTGATCTTCGGATCAGGGGAGAGCAAGTTCAGGATGTGAACAAGTCCAGGCAAGGCACTTCACACACAGGAAATGGTGATTAATATCATGATTGTGTGTCTTTTTAACATAATTTTAATTAAAACAAAAATAAAAAATTAATTGAAATGCATATTAAATGTATTTGCCTTTATAAATTGAAGAAAAATGCCTACCTTTCTTTACAAACAAAGGGCTAGACCCTCCAGAAAAACGCGATTCTGCGATCGCAGAATTTTCCGCATAATCAGCAAATGATGACGCGACGTCATCAGCTCGCACATCACAGAAGGTAAACAACACCGTAGAGTGAAAGTGTGGAACTCACACGAGAGAGAAAACACCAAGATGAAAAAATCTGATCCATCTAATTTACTGACGAACATTTCTGCTAAAGACCGGTCAAAGCAGTACCCCGATGTCTTGCACGAAAGTGGGAGGGAAACTATTCTGCACCCCGTGCAACTGTGTGTTGGAGCATAAGTCTTAGAGAAAATCGAAGGTGACGACCCACTTTGATTCATTCAAACATTTGAAAATGCTTTCTGCTGCTGCGGACAAGAAAGCCAAACAACTCACGTTCACCGAGGCATGAACCTCCAAAACCCTTTCGAGGGCTACAATAAACGAAGTGAGTAGCCTACAAGATTGAAGCTGGTCATATAACGAACAAGTAAATGAAAACAGGATGAGGGCGGAGGTGTGTGTGTGTGTGTGTGTGTGTGTGTGTGTGTGTGTGTGTGTGTGTGTGTGTGTGTGTGTGTGTGTGTGTGTGTGTGTGTGTGTGTGTGTGTGTGTGTGTGTGTGTGTGTGTGTGTGTGGCCTAGCATTACTATACTTGTGGGGACCTACATCTGTTTACACAGTCAGGTGTGGGGACTCGCCTCCCTTATGGGGACACATTGGAGGTCCCCATGAGGGGAATCATTAATTTTAGGGTGACGACTTGGTTAGGTTTAGGATTAGGGTTAGGGTAAGGCTAAGGGTAAGGGTTAGGCATGTGTTGGTTATGGTTAAGGTTAGGATAAGTCTCCAGGAAATGCATGTAAGTCAATGTAATGTCCCCTGAAGTGAGATGTATACATGGTATGTGTGTGTGTGAGAGAGAGAGAGAGAGAGAGAGAGAGAGAGAGAGAGAGAGAGAGAGAGAGAGAGAGAGAGAGAGAGAGAGAGAGGAGAGAGATACGAGAGAGAGAGAGAGAGAGAGAGAGAGAGAGAGAGAGAGAGAGAGAGAGAGAGAGAGAGCGAGAGCGAGAGCGAGAGCGAGAGCGAGAGAGAGAGAGAGAGAGAGAGAGTGATTAAAATAGCCCAATTGCTTTTACAATAAATAAATATTGAATGTGTTTAATTGAATAGGAAAGGGGTTTAACGTTAGTGGCAGGTTGTGTGTGAGAGAGAATAAATAAGACAGCCCAATATTTAAAAATAAATCTATTATTTTTCACAACTTTCCGCATATTTCGCAACTTCCCGCAATTTCACCGCATAAAATCACATAAAAACCCTGCATGTTTAATTGCATAATCAAGAATTTTAGCCCGCATAATCAAGGATTTTAGCCGGTATAATCAAGGATTTTTGCCCGCGTTTTTCTGGAGGGTCTAGCTTAGGCATCCTCAAAGTCCGGACTCCGGTCCGGGTCCAGACCGAACCACAACTGTCTCTGGACTCTGAGCAAATTATACTTTTCATATGTATTATCTGTATTATCTGTGTTATCTGCGAGACATCGCCACAAAACAACGAGTCAAAATGTTCCGCTATGTCCACTGCAAACAGCGCTCTGTATGTCCGAGTGTTCCATTGTCTGTGTGTGTCTGTCAACGGCACGCATTGGTCCAATCACATTCAGCATCCCGTCAGCATTTGTTTCCCCCCCACCAACAGTCTGCGAATCAGAAGCACAGTAGGGCGGGTCTTCGCAGAATGCCGGTGGGAAAAATGTGTGTGTCGTCTCTTTCATCCTGGGTCAGAGCGAGAGTTTAAAAAAAAAAAGTCAGAGCGAGAGTTAACAGCTCATCTAGTTGCATCTGTACTGTAGCTAGTAGCCTATAGTTTCACCTACCGGGGTGGCATGGGGTGGCAACTGCCACCCTAAAAATAGACCTTGCCACCCCAGTTGGCAGCTTTGTTTTGAAAGAAAAGTTGTGGCTCATCGGACATTTATGAGAGAAAGTCTCTAATGTCCGAGTGCAATTGAATGCAGCACAAGACGCACGTCTTGTAACCCCTCCCCCGGCCCTGGCGCGAGCGTGGAAATATGATTGACGGCGATTTCATTTGAACGGGACGGTGCAAAACGAGAAGCATTCTGACCATAGACGATTCTGACCCAAGTACTGAAGGAATGAGGTATTTGCGGTCTACAATGACAGAGAAGAGACTGTCAAGTTTGGCTGTACTCAGCATTGAATCAAAACGCACTAAAGCTGTTGATCTTAATAAGTTTGTGAGAGGTTTTGCTGAACAAAATGGTAATCGCCGCATTCAGCTGCAATAGACATGTCAACTTGATGCTCTGCTCATGGATGAGCATACACAACTGTTAAGATGATGACCTTACGTGTGTAAATATATTTGTTTCTTTGTGGGGGTCTGCCCCCAAAAAACAGTTTTAAATCCTGAGAAAGTCAAATAAGACGGTGTGTAAAACTGCACTGCCCAGCCAAAAAAAGTAACCACTTTGATTTAACTAGGCCAGTAGGTAAGGGCATTCCACTTGATAATAACTGAAGTATAAAATAATGCATGACTGAAGTGATGGAGACCATGTTTGAAGGCAAACAAAAAGAGGAAATAACAGGTAAAATCAAGCAAATCCCCCTGTCAGATTCCACAGCAACCAGAAGAACATAAATACTGGCTGGTGATTTGATTCATCAGCTTTGTGATGGAATAAAAAATGCACAGTGCATTTCCTTAGCTGTGGATGAGTCCATTGACACCACTGACAATGCTCAGTTGCTGGTGTTTGTGAGTTTTTATGATGAGGCAAAGGGGGAGTTTGTTGAAGATGTGTTGGGCCTGACGAACCTCAGTGGACACACAAGGGGGCAAGACATTTATAAAGCAATAATGGGACTGCTGAATGAAAGAGGGTGCAGCTGCCTTTATTCATAACTGTGCAGCTCTTACACTGCGACTCTGAGGGATCAAGCAGACACAATAACAAAGAAAATTGCTGCATACAGATTATTTTTGTTTGTGCAACCTCGTGTTAAGAATCTTGTTACAATTCTTTAAAGGTTTAAATGACCGTAATAAACAAACCTTTGTCTTATTGAAAAAAATGTTTTGGACCTTTAAGATTTGTATTTGAGTGCCCCTGGTCTAGCTTATACAAATGTTAGTGAGGGAATTTGTGCTTCCTCACAAACTTTTAAACTTTCACATATTACATTACATTACATTACATTGCATTTAGCTGACGCTGACGGTCTACTCTTCTACAGAATCTCAGCCTTTTCAAGAGAAGGGGGCTTCTTTCAACAACAAACCATTGGTATACCAAACATTTACCAACATAAAACAAGGTCTTTACGAATCAACAATGACAACCAACAGACAGAACAATCAACAAACAGATTTCCGAATGTCTCGTCGGCTCCTACTCTGTCCTCTTTCATCATTTTATTTTTTAGGAATCTCAGATCTGCACAAGCCTTTTTCTTGTCTCTCTGTTTGGTTCCACTGAGAATCAATCTCTCAGTATGTTCCCATTGTTCGCGGAAGCTTCCGGGAATTGGAACGCCTAAATCACTCTTTTCAAACTCTTCTTCCATAAATTACTTCGTATCTATTATCTGACTAGATTACTTGTATTTATTAATACACTGGACAAATCTTGTCGTTACTCTTAATGTCCTTTATTCTATTCTGAATTCAAAGTTTCTCCAGCGTGAAACAACACAGAATATTGTTACACACCCTGTTCGCCACCAGAGGGCAGCAGCTGACCACAAATGAGCTTCCTCTGTCTGATGAAGCTCTCAGCTCTGCAACTGTCTCCTGTCACTATTTCTGCTCTCTTTTCTCCATTTTTACACAGTTTCGACGTAAAAACAAAATCACAGAATTTTCCCAGTGAGTCAGCCGTGCAGGACTAGTACCCAACGGAGACCTCGCTGGTTCACTTTTCTTTCTTTTAGTGAGTTAAGGTACGGGACTGTAGCTACTACCCGACTCTTACAAACACTTAGTGCCTTAGGTACAGGACTGCTCTACCTGACTCTACAAGCACTTTCTTAAATATAACTCGGTGCGTTAGGTCCAGACTGTTCTACCTGACTCTAAGCACCTTCTTACTTTCTACAGTATTGTATTTTTTACCGTGACTAAGGACACTGAGAACGCCGGTGACAACTCTAAAAATGTTGAAGTATAGCCAATCACAGATTTTGACAATCAACAGGTGTCTGCTCACCTTTGTATCTGGACGTCCTGGTTTAGTTGTCAACGGTGTGCAGGTGTCCTCCCCTGGACTGAATTCCGTCCGCTAGCTATCGGTGGTCCTCCTATAGACCAGCACTCATCACGTCGGAAGATCACCAAATTGTAGGAGCAAACACAATAGTGGTGGCTTAAAGCCCACCTCTGCTCCGCGCCGTCCTTTGGATGAGCCTGGTCAGATTTAATAAAAGAAGGAGTTCAAAAACCGGCATAAAAGTTATAACAATAATCGGATTATAATACAGTAAAAAACACAATACGAAATACAGAGTGCCCTGAAACAGAGCACTCCGGGCTCCCCGCTCTACTGCCGTGCGATACAGATATCGGGACCAGCCAGTCAGAAACAGGGAGCATTTTGCATGAAGAAACAACAGTATATATGGACATATTTGGGGTGGAGAGCCACTTCTTATCTTCCACCGGACCCAACTCCTTGAATTTCCCAGGGAAGGTTTCACACAAACTATTCTTTCCTAAACAATCAAACATTGTCCAAAGATATATTGTATCAAAAATTGTACACAGATATATTGGTGCTTGGGATTATTGGCCCCAGAAAGAACCTTGAAAAAGAACATGTGTGTGTGTTAGTGAGGGGAAGTGTATGTGTGTGTGTGTGTGTGTGTGTGTGTGTGTGTGTGTGTGTGTGTGTGTGTGTGTGTGTGTGTGTGTGTGTGTGTGTGTGTGTGTGTGTGTGGTGTGTGTGTGTGTGTGTGTGTGGTGTGTGTGTGTGTGTGTGTGTGTGTGTGTGTGTGTGTGTGTGTGTGTGTGTGTGTGTGTGTGTGTGCGTGCTGATAAGCGGAGGCGTATGTGTGTGTTGCTGATATCTGGGTCAAGGAGTTTATGTGAGAAGGTTTATATATATAGGATTACTTCAAAATAGTCCCAAATAATACATGTTCACTTCAATACAGTTCAAGATAATACCTGTTTACTTTAATACAGTTTAGAACAATATCGGTTTGCTTTAGTACCGGTACCCGATTGAATGGTCTTTGTTTACATTAGCAAGCATCGCTAATACTCAGAGTTAACCTGTACTGGAGAGAGTATGTGTAAAAAAGCAGGAAATAAAAAGGAACTCACCTTGTCAACCCGCAAAAAAAGAAGCATTTGAGCTCCATACTGTTTCAGAAATAATCCTTGAAGTGGTTTGGAACATGATATGGCGTTTAATCACGGCAGCATTTAGCTGTATCTGAGCAGAGCAGACAGCCTGCTCGTCACAGAACTCACAGTGTGCCTGCATGCTCAAAAGGGGGCGGGGCCAGCAGAGAATCAGCACTTCTCTAATAAGGCTAAAAAAGAGGGATATGAGGGATGTCTAAAATGCATGATCTGTTTGGTATTTTGAGCAACACACATCATAGATATGTTTTTTAAATATTTTTATATATCTGATAACCCATAATATATGCCTAAAAATAGCATGATAGGAGATCTTTAACATGTTCTACACTGCGTCACCTGCAGGAAACAGCGTCTGAGGGCATCTTAATATTCAATAAACTATGAATGTTTTATATCCATGTAACGGGAAGAAACTCAGCTAACTGATCTTTTTCTCTTTTTTTTCCAAAAAAATCACAAAGCTAGCGTTGAGCCTATGAATTAGCCACGAGCGGAAAAATGCTGACGCATTACTGCACAGAAACTCACTCATTACACCCTTATTACTTATCGTAGCTCCATGTCCAACCCATCGATTCGCATCGTGAGATGACACAGAATTGATCGGTACATACATCATCACTCCATGATAAGAACTCACGAATATATTAACAAGAACAGACATCAAAACATGTGGCGCTAGGTAGCTAAAAACGGCATTAAAACAATAAAAATGCTGCTGAAGTTAATCCATAGGTTAATCCAATGTGTCTGTGTGTGAGGATATACAGTCTGCCCTTATGTTCCCCTTTGTTTTATGTTTGTTGTTGTCTGTCTGGCTGTGTGTCTGTCTTCCTGGCTGGGCGTGGCTTTCGTGGGTTAAATAACGTCACAGTTAAAAACAAGTACCCACTTCCCCTGATAAACTCAGCTTTTGAGCCTCTCCAAGGTGCCACCATCTTCTCTAAACTCGACCTCAGAAATGCATACCACCTGGTTCGAATTCGCCAAGGAGATGAGTGGAAGACAGCCTTTAACACCCCCCTTGGTCACTTTGAATATATCGTCATGCCCTTTGGACTCTCTAATGCCCCAGCTGTTTTCCAGGCCCTTGTAAATGATGTCCTGCGAGATTTCCTCAACCGGTTCGTTTTTGTGTACATTGAAGACATTTTTATCTTTTGCAAGAGCCTGGAGGAACACCAGAACCACGTCAGTCAGGTTCTACAGAGGCTGCTTGAGAACAAGCTGATCGTCAAAGCTGAGAAATGTGAGTTTCATCAGGAACGGGTCAGTTTTCTTGGTTACATCATCAGGCAAGGCAAGTTGGAGGCAGATCCAGGAAAGATTCTAGCTGTCACTGAGTGACCAGTCCCCACAACTCGGAATGAGCTGCAGAGGTTCCTGAGCTGTTCTGTCCCAGACTGCAGGGCCAGACAATAAGCTTCATCCTTGTGCTTTTTTCTCTAGCTGTCTTTCCCCAGCAGAGAGAAATTATGATGTGGGAAACAGAGAGCTTCTGGCGGTGAAGATAGCATTGGAGGAGTGGCAACACTGGCTCGAGGGCAGCGAGCAGCCATTTCTTGTTTGGACTGACCACAAAAACCTCGAGTACATCCAGTCAGCCAAACGACTGAACTCCCGACAAGCTAGATGGGCCCTCTTTTTTGGTTATTTCAATTTCTCCCTAACATATCGCCCTGGTTCAAAGAATGCCAAGCCCGATGCCCTGTCCAGATCATTTTCGTCTGTGGGACCTGTAACCTCCGTTGACTCTATTCTCCCCCAGAGTTGTGTGGTGGGTGCCCTCACCTGGGAAATCAGTAACTCGATCCAGGAGGCGCTTTTGGAGCAACCTGACCCAGGTAGCGGTCCGCCTAAGCGTCAGTTTGTACCCAACTCAGTCTGTTCCCAAGTTCTGCAGTGGGTCCCGTTTCGCTAAACACCCAGGTGCCAACCGCACACTCTCCCTTCTCCAGAGACATTTCTGGTGGCCAACAATGGACAAGGACACTAAGTCACGACACTAAGTACACAAGACACTAAGCACATGTACAACATGTGCTAGGAGCAAAGCCTCTCATCAGAGACCTGCAGGATTGCTTCAGCCCCTTCCAATCCCTAGTCGACCCTGGTCACATATAGCACTGGACTTTGTCACCGGCCTTCCTCCCTCACAAGGTTACACAACAATTCTAACTGTTGTTGACCGTTTCTTCAAATTTGCCCATTTTGTAGCTCTGCCCAAGCTCCCCTCAGCCCTGGAGACCTCCCAAATTCTCACCCAGCATGTTTTCCGCCTGCATGGAATCCCGGCAGACATCGTCTCCAGGTTTGGAAGACTTTTTGTCATTCTCTCGGTGCATCAGTCAGTCTAACTTCTGGTTATCATCCCCAGTCAAACGGCCAAACTGAAAGGGCCAATCAGGATCTGGAATCTGCTCTCCGTTGCATTGCCAACCGAAATCAGTCAACCTGGAGTTCCCATCTACCCTGGATTGAGTATTCCCACAATGCTCTCACTTCTTCAGCTACTGGTGTCTCTCCATTCGAAGCCTCCTTAGGGTACCAGCCACCCCTGTTTCCTGAAGAGGAGAGTGAGTTGGCAGTTCCATCCGTCCAACAACATGTTCTCCATTGCCGTAAGGTTTGGAGGGACACTCGCTCAGCTCTTCTTCGGACTTCCACCAGAAACCAGAAGTCTGCCAACCGCCATAGACATGTCGCTCCCCCTTATGCCCCTGGACAGTCAGTTTGGTTGTCCTCAAAGGATGTCCCCCTCCTTACCGAGTCTAAAAAGTTGTCTCCTTGGTTCATTGGTCCCTTTCCCATTGGACGCATCATCAACCCCTCTGCTGTCCGCCTGAAGCTCCCCAGAACCATGAAAATTCATCCCACTTTTCATGTGTCCCAGATCAAGCCAGTCCACACCAGTGACCTGTGCCCTCCAACCGTTCCCCCTCCTCCCCCCCCGAGTCATCGATGATCATCCTGCCTACACCGTGCGTCGGCTCATGGATGTCAGGCGCCGGGGCAGGGGCTTTCAGTACTTGGTTGATCGGGAGGGTTACAACCTGGAGGAACGTTGCTGGGTTCCTCGGTCACGCATCATGGACCCTGTCATGGTGAGGGAGTTCCACAAGGCACACCCTGACAAGCCTGGTGGTCACCAGGAGGCTCCCGTTGATGGGGGGGGGGGGGGGGTTGGTACTGTGAGGATATACAGTCTGCCTCCTTCTGTTCCCCTTTGTTTTGTGTTTGTTGTGTCTGTCTGTCTGTGTGTCTGTCTTCCTGGCTGGGCGTGGCTGACCTACTTACGATTCCCGCCAACTCACCTCCTCAGAAATGATTCCCCTGTCATGCCTCTGCGCCCCCACAGGGGGGCCGCGCCCCACACTTTGGGAACCAATGCTCTAAAGCAAATGAGCTGCTCCGACCCTCGGTCCTGACGGACTCCAACTTGTGTTTATTAATCAAACAAATAAATAAACAAAAGGATAATTATGTGTTATTGTTGAGTAAATGGAGAATTGCACAAGGGGAAAAGAACGTATCTATGCCTATGTATTATCTCTTCGATTTACACACGGCATCTATTGCACGTCTGTCCGTCCTGGGACAGGGATCCCTCCTCTGTTGCTCTCCCTGAGGTTTCTCCCATTTTTTCCCCTTAAACTGTGGGTTTTCTCTGGAAGTTTTTCCTTGTACGATGTGAGGGTCTAACGGCCCGTCCACACAGCGGCGTGCGTTGAAGCTTCCAACGCTTCTGCTCATTCACTTTGAATGGGGTGACGTCACTTTTAGCCGAACTGCATTGTGGGAAGCGACGCGGAGCATTGCTGGCGTGGCTCGCTGCAAAAGTTGAGCAATGTTCAACTTTTGACGCCTCGGCAGAAGCGTCAGCCAATCGAATCATATGCCAGTATAAGCTCTAACCAATCAAACCGCTGCTTGTGTGTCAGGGGCGGGAGATTCATGTGATTGGTTGTTGGTCGAGTGTCAGACACGCCCGCCGGCAAGCGTCAACGCACGCCGCTGTGTGGACGGGCCGTAAGGATAGAGGGTGTCGTTTTTCTCATACTGATATTCTGAACAATCTGTGCTGTTGTATTTGCTGTAAAGTGTCTCTACTGTAGGCTATTTTTATTATATGTACAGCACTTTTGCGCTGTGGACCAACACTATAAATTGACGGGGAAGGGGGTAGCAATAAAGATAACACCATTAAACAGTTACACAACATAACAGAAATAATATCGATAGCAGCGTCCCTAGCAACCACCTTGGTAACAATGAAAACGTTGTATAGACACAATTTCCTGAAGTAATCTTCATTATAACTAGCAAACTAAAGATCATGTACATCCACTGCAAATATAATCTGAAATAACAACTCATATTTATCGCATCAAATGACATCAAAACGCATTTTAATGGCCGAACTAACCTTAAAATAGGCATTTTCCATGTTTTTTTTTTCTGCAGGGAGAAATTTGAAGATCACGTGAGGGATCTTACAATTTCAGAGGCGTTTTTGTAGAAATACTACGTCCCAAGTTGTGGACCAACGTAGTTATTACACGTTTTTTTGTGAGACTGGGTTGGTTAAGCCCTGAGCCTGTTTTTCAGGTCTCAGGCTCGAAAATGACATTCCCAGAACAAATGATCATATCTTCCCTTCTAAAAGGGTTACATTAATAATCTTTTTCTCAAAGTAATAATAAACCTGTGAGTTGGATGTAGAAAAGTCAGAATAAATATAGATGTTTTTTATTTTAAAGAAAATTGAGATTGAACATAGTAAAAAACTGTAAATGATAGTGTCCGTCCAAAAATTATGTTTTACTTATAGTGAAAACTACCCTTGGATGATGGTAAGGTAGACTAAAAGCTTTAGGAATCCAAAGTACAACATATAATAAGTACCCTGTATCAAGATTGATACAAAACAAGTGACATTTGACCTTTTTAGAGAGGTTTAGTTAAAAAAACTCCACCGCTGAGGTGGAAATGGCTGTTTGACCAGACAGCGACCAAGGTGAGCCATGTTGCCGTTTTAGCTACCTAACGCCACATGTTTTGATGTATGTTCTTGTTAATAGCTTCGCGAGTTCTTATCATGGAGTGATGATGTATGTACCGATCGATTCTGTGTCATCTCACAATGCGAATCGATGGGTTGGGGGTGCAGCTACGATACGTAATAAGGGTGTTATGAGTGAGTTTCTGTGCAACACGCCGTTAGCATTTTTCGCTCGTGGCTAATGCATAGGCACAGCGCTAGCTTTGTAGTTTTTTTTTAAAAAGAAAAAAAATGATCAGTTAGCTGAGTTTCTTCCCGTTACATGGATGTAAAACATTCATAGTTTATTTAATATTAAGATGCCCTCAGACGCTGTTTCCTGCAGATGATGCATTTTTTCCCCGGTATCGGGGGTGCGGTGTAGAAGAGGTTAAAAAACAAAGCATATCTGATTTGGGAGGAAAAACTTCATCCCCTTAACATCTGAGTTATTACTGATGGCATAGCATGAATGATATTGGGTGTCTGAGGGTGTCATTACTGAGAAATGTCAAACAAAATCAAAACCTTACATTTGAAAACAGGTTTGCATTCCTCCACTTAAAGTGGACCCATCATGCAAAATGCACTTTGTGATGTCTTATATACATAAATATGTGTCCCCGGTGCGTCGGGGAACTTACGCAGCGTCAGAAAATAAAACCCTCTCTCTTTTCCTCCGGACCCAAATAATTTAAAAACGGGTGTACAACGAGCGGATACAGATTCCATCCGCTGTGACGTAATAGCGGCGGCGGACCCACAGAAAGTTGCTATCAGAAACAATGCCTGACGTGTTTTGGACGTCTTTGTTTACATTATCAAGCCTCGCTAAAACTCAGAGCTAACCTGTACTGAACTGAGCACATGTGTTTAAAAAGCAGGAAATAAAAAAAGAACTCACCTTGTGATAAACCTGCAAGAGAAAAAGCATTTGAGCTCCATACTATTTCAGAAATAATCATTGACGTGGTTTAAACAGGATGGCGTTTTATCACAGCAGAATTTAACTTTATCTCCGGTAGAATTCTGATCAGGCGTTAGCTCCGCCTCCTCTTCTTTCTTTTTTTTCAAGCTAATGACCCAAGATCCGCGTTTCTCTAACAGGGCTTCAAAAGAGGGGTTTGAGCAGTATGAGGGATGGCTACAATGGGTGAACTGTTGGTATTTTGAAAAAAAAACTTCACAGACATGTTTTGTATAGATATGGCCCTACAATATATGTTTCAAATATAGCATGATAGGTCCACTTTAAGGTGACATTATCATTGGAAACAATAAAAGCTAATTGTTTTGATGTAGAATCTATAAATTGAATCGTTAGAGCAGGACAGAATGATTGTATTGTAGCCTGAGTTTTGTGCAGCCTTTAGTTTTACTAGGTGGAAACATTGTCTATATAATGTGAATACATATATAACTAGACATTAAGAGGCCCCTGACATTAGGCCTATTTTAACAATAGTAGGGGCTTTTAACAGCTCGCCAACTTACAGGCATCCTCTGCATAGCAGTATGAATAGCCTTAAAACATCTTGTATCTGAACCAAATGCCCTAAGTGAAGACATTAGTCTCATCTGACTGACCTAATGTTCAGTTTGAGGAGTGTCATTCTCTCTGGGAGCAGGAAATTGTGTCCATTCAGACCAGACCATTATTGTCATTGCATGCGGAGCAGACTTTAGTATCTCTGTGACTGCACTCAGCCGGACGGTAGCAGGGCAAAACTGGGTGACTTTTAGTGAAGCCGTCCAAGGCCATAGACAAAATGGAACCACGTACTAACAAAAGGGACACAAGGTCATCAATGTCTCTCTTTACCTTTGGCCTAATTGTAAAACAAATCAGTGGAAAAAATGAGGAACACTAATCCATCATCATGTGAAATGTAGAGTTAATTTAAAGAATTACTTATGGGTTGAAGTCAAATTAACATTAAGTCAGTCAAAATTGGACGTGCACGGATCAGAATCTAATCAATACACAATTTTCCCAGCTCTGTAATGAAAAGGATAACAAGATTAGGTACATTACAGGAGTGTTAAAACACCCAAACATGCACACGTATCTTATTCTAGTCGAGATTAGAGGACAGGTCTAATGTTGTGAACAAAATTATCAAGTCAAGTCAAATGTTATCTTATGTACACATTTAATTTAATAATTCATCTTGAATTACTAATAACTCTAAAGAAGGCAACAATGTACAAGGTGGATAAGGTGAATACTTATCCAAAGTGTGTGTGTTTGTGTGTGTGTGTGAATGTGTGTGTGTGGCCTAGCATTACTATACTTGTGGGGACCTAAATCTGTTTACATACAGATGGAGCGCTCAATTTCAGACGCCTACCCGTGCGGGTCCGTGATCGGCACGGGGTGGGCCCCTGCTGAAAAGGAAAACCCCCCCGCAGGACTTGAAACGCCCCCTTGATAAATACATTTAATTATAATGAAACCAGCTGCAATGGATAATGGATCCACCAGGGGGAGCCGTGATTAAAAAGCTGCCACACTGGAACTCATGTGAAATAAACAGCTGATCTACAGGTATCTGATATAGCGGATATTTGTTAAGATCCATATGTCACGGATAGGATCATATTCTGTGCTAAATAAGAGACATGTAATCATTTACTAAACATCCGCATGTTTTTATTTAACAAAATAATGTTTAATTCACGTTGGCGTAAGTACAAAACCATCGCTATGTTTTTAGATCAGGAAATGCATCCAGGCTCAAACAAACGATTTTCAATCATCATCCTCACGATCATTTAATGTACATATGTTCGCGAGTTGAAATGAATGCACTAAATTTAATCCACGTGAGTTTACAACAACAAAAATAATCGCTTTGTTTTTATATCACATCCGACCGGAGGAAAATGCAGCACGGGTCTCACTACCGATCATCCTAATCCCACGGGCAAACAATAATATGTACAGTGTTAATAGTTTACTGTATTATTAGTGTCTAATATTACTGGGGATTTCGGAATGGTAGCCTACTGGATTTTGATTTATTGTATCGGCTTCATATCGCAATATATTCCCGAAGTCTGAAATGCAAAAATGTCCCACATTAGGGCAATTCACCCTACATTTAATCATTCATACAAAATCATATTTTGTTTCTTTTTAACGAAATAAATGTGGTTTAATCCACATAATTTACTGTGTTAAGTGTTTAGTATTGTTTAACTTGAAGGTGCCTGATGTGAACATTTCCAGAAGAACTCTAGCTTGAATGGCCTTTGTATGTATACAGTAGGCCTACACATAGGCGGCGCGTGAGGCTCAGGTTTGGGAAGGCTAAATAACTTTTTTGTTCATCTTACGCTGCCCGCCTCCGGCGTCTATAGAAAAGAGATCAACTCAGTGAAAGCACCGCCTGCTGACCGATCAGAGCTCAGTGTGCAGAATTTAAATCTATCAAGTCATATTACAGGAAAAAGGAAATGCAGTTTAAACTGCCGTATGCAGAGAAGACGCCGACGTGTCGCACTTATCATTCATATCACACTGACATCACATCATCAATCAGATCATCGATCTCACATCGATATCACAATATTTCCTTATCTGAGTCAGCTTCTCGAGCCGTATCTGGCCGTGCAACACTTAGTTACATTGTCACATATACTGTATGCAGACGTATTATTTTAAGCAACACATTAAGTTGACGCTTAGCGAGATCTCGTTTGTTAGGGTTAGTTAAGATAACTCAAGCATATCCAGGGTCTGTTGAACTGGCTTCGTGGTACAGGGCACAGGTGGCTGCATAGCAGTGCTAATGTCAAAGACATTATATTTTTATTTGACCAGGATGCAGTTACACAAATATTTGGGAAGCCTTCCCTAGCCTCCAGCACCCGCCGCCCCTGGGCCTACAGTATAGCCCAACCATGTACACCTTCCTTTTTTCCCGTCCAAAGTTTGAATTGGATAAAGGTAATGGTTATCGATGGTGCTTTTATAGCCTATTGTATAATAACTGTGTGATTTATATTGCTTTTCAAATGCATATGGCCACCCATTTACACTGCTCTTCCCGTCAAGAATATGAATAGAACTTAGTTAGATCACTTTACATTTCTGCAAATACATTTTTAATCACACACGTCTCCCCGTCCCGAAAATGATACATAAAATAAAAAGAGGAAACCATTTTCAAGTTCAGTTTTCAACGTTTTATTTAAAATAACTGACATAACAGACACCATACTGTAGGCATATCTGCTGCGGAAACCAGGACGAGCTATTTCGGGATCTGTTTTTCGGGGGCTCCTCAGTCTCTCATTTACCCGGCTCCTGATTAGGACACATCCTGGGGATTGTGTTTACAAACATTGACCAGACCGTTCACCAGCCCCCACCCCCCATGTTGCCCATGCTGTCCTGTGTTGCGAACTCTTTGTTTAAAACGAATTGGCCATCGGAATGTGTGGAGGAATTCTCCCAAGGGAGAATTCCACAGCTCTCCCCCCCCCCCACTCCTGTGATCTCCCATCCCCCAGTCTGTAGGTTTGTGTTTGCATATTTCTATCCCATAATTCATACTGGTCCTCTCACGCACATATATTCTCCTTACAGTATACATACATAGGCTATATGAGTCCGTGTATCTACGGACCATTTGTTTTTCTTTATTAAAAAAGTAAACGGAAGAGAGAGGCGTTTTTGCCCTTTTGCTTTTTACCTTACTAAATGGTCTAATGGTCAGTGGAGCGAGGGGGGGAGGCCCGCGAAACTCGCGGAAGTGATTTCAAAACAAAAAGCACTCGTTTGCTTGGAACAAAGAAAACGGCCAAGACACACATTGAGTCCAGAAAATGAATGTCATTAAGGGCTGTAAATACAATAAGCCTGTGTCTAAAATTGACAACAGGCTTATTATATTTACAGCCCTTAAGATACACTTTTGTGTTTAACAGCTGACCACTACCATGATATACTTTGTTTTAGTAGATTTCGCATGAGAGCAAAATGTATAAATATGAGCATTACATTGAATATGAATATGAGAACAAAATGCATGAATGTGTGAGTGACAATATATGAATGTGTGCATTGAAATATGATAATATGAGAGCAAAATGTATGAATGTGTGAGTGTAAATATATACGTGTGTGAGAGTGAAAATGTATGTATGTAAAAGGAGAATATATGTGTGTAAGAGTGAAAATGTATGTATGTAAAAGGAGAATATATGTGTGTAAGAGTGAAAATGTATGTATGTAAAAGGAGAATATATGTGTGTAAGAGTGAAAATGTATGTATGTAAAAGGAGAATATATGTGTGTAAGAGTGAACATATGCTGCATTTTGAATGTCCGATAGTCCACCATTTCCACCGGAAATATCAAACATTTAATAAAAGTGAAAAACAATGAACAAGACTTAACGTATTCATCATAATTAATTATATTTATTTCGTTTGGATGTAGGATTTTTGACTTTGTTTAGAGCAGTGATCTTCTACTATAGGCCTTTGAACATTTTGGACCCAAAATCACAACAAAAAAAAACGTAAAAACAGATTTTGAAAATGATATTATTTTTCATATAGGTAACACAAACATACACAATGAAACCATTTAAAAGCTGGAAATATATACATGGGATGTCACTATGATAATGTGAAAGTTTGATTGAGGTAGCATGGGATTTCATTCTGATAAGGCAAAAGTGTTATTATAAATATAATACAAATATATATATATTATAAATAAATAAACATTGATTGATTGATATATATACACATTATGTACAAAAATCAGTTTTTTCTGTCGTTATCTGTGCCACGCTTCAAAGCGGTTTCTGTCAATATGACACAGAGGGCAACATCACAGGTTCCTCCTCCTCCATGTCAAAAAACAAGCTTAAAGCTTGACTCACGTTCAGAGTTCTCTTCATCATAGTTGAATCTTCAAAACTCTAAATCTATCTAACTATATCTAAATTCTCAATGTTTGTCTGTCACTTTACTTCAATCGCAGTCTCCCGCCGTCTCTCTTCGTCTTTTTTCGTCTCGTTTCGTATCACTCCGTTTACCTGATTACCTCACCCCCTCCCTGGTAAATACATCCTGTTGAGCAGAATCTACAGTTTCCAGTATTTTTCGTTTCGTAAAATGATCAAATGCGGCGAAGATATTAAAATATGTGCTTCCATTATTCATACTTCTGAAATATATCTGTATTAACTTTATATCATCGTATGTCCGTGTTTATTGGGTCTTTTTGCATGAAACAAAGACTGGCATATAGTTTCAAGCCAGTACTTTCGACAGAAATACACATCCTGTTGAGCAGGATCTACAGTTTCCAGTATTTTCCGTTTCGTAAAATGATCAAATGCGGCGAAGATATTCAAATATGTGCTTCCATTTTTCATACTTTTGAAATGTATTAACTTTATATCATCGTATCTCCGTGTTTACTGGGTCTTTTTGCATGAAACAAAGATTGGGATATAGTTTCAAGCCAGTACTTTCGACAGAAACACACGGCAATGTTGTCCGGACTGTTGTTTTTATGCGGCACCAGCTTGAACAGGTCATGTGATCTGATCACGCCGGCGTGACGGTCAACTCCAAAGGGTTAATATTAAATACATATAAGTAATTTTACAACTTGTATTTATAAATACTCTGTTGTAATTATTGATGCATAAATGTGTTCATCCATTCAATTTGGCATCTGCTATAATGGGGTTAATGTATGATATTACTTAATAATACAATACATTATAATATATGATATGATAATTACATTTTAGTTTTATTCATTTCTTATTTCATAGTTTCTCATTATTATTATTTTTATCGCTCATCTTATTTTTGATTTTATTAATCTGTGTGAATCTGTGCTGTCCTGTTTTTCACTCTCACCCTGTTGCTGTTTGAACTACTGAATTTCCCCACGGGATTAATAAAGGTCCATCTTATCTTATCTTAATGTATAAGTTGATTTACTTCAATCTACTGTACTGTGTAAAAACACCCCAACAATATTACAACAAATATACTGCATAAAGCAAACTATATACTTTATTTGATCTAAAATATTGATGTTTTTTCATTATAGTAGCTTGTGAAAACCATACAGTAACAAATAAGTGATTAAATGCTACAGTATTCAGCAAACACAACTGCAGAGCTGCAAACAGACTAATTTCTACAACACGCAGTTGTCTTTGTGTATTTTGTGAATGAAGCGCCATCTCATGGTTAAATCCTGTAATTGAACAAATGGGGAAATTGGGCAACGCCCTCTAGCAATTTGGCAACACCCCCAGCCACTGGCATCCGCTGGGCTTTTGACTGGGACACACCCATCTGAGTCTGATCTGGAGTGCTTCATCTGTAGTCACGTGTGGGGACTCGCCTCCCTTATGGGGACACAATGGAGGTCCCCATGAGGGGAATCATTCCTTTTAGGGTGAAGACTTGGTTAGGTTTAGGGTTAGGGTAAGGTTAAGGGTTAGGCATGTGTTGGTTATGGTTAAGGTTAGGATAAGTCTCCAGGAAATGCATGTAAGTCAATGTAATGTCACCTGAAGTGATATATACATGGTGTGTGTGTGTGTGTGTGTGTGTGTGTGTGTGTGTGTGTGTGTGTGTGTGTGTGTGTGTGTGTGTGTGTGTGTGTGTGTGTGTGTGTGTGTGTGTGTGTGTGTGTGTGTGTGTGTGTGTGTGGCCTAGCATTACTATACTTGTGGGGACCTACATCTGTTTACACAGTCACGTGTGGGGACTCGCCTCCCTTATGGGGACAAATTGGAGGTCCCCATGAGGGGAATAATTAATTTTAGGGTGAAGACTTGGTTAGGTTTAGGATTAGGGTGAGGGAATGCTCCGGTTTTGGGACAAAATTAACATGGGATCACTCCGGTCATTGTACGTACTTCGTCTCACTGGAATATTAACGGTCAGATTGAATACAACATCGACCCAATTTATCCGGTTCCGGTTCGGAACCGGTTCCAACATTTCGATTCCAACGGCATCATTTAGACATGTGAATTTCGGTTCCGCTTTTCGATGCCTGCGGAAATGTTTCTCGCTGCTCTCCGTAGCCTACTGTATGACTGCGGCGGGCGGGAAATGTAGCGTTGTACCTACACATCCTACAGCGTAACCTGAGACCAGGGCCGGCCCGTCGCACTGGCGTTATACAGTAGATGTTCGCCTAGGGTGCCCGATCTGTGGAGGCGCTGCGCTGACAGCTCTGGGAGGGAAACAAAATGTTTTGACCGTTGGTGCTCATCCTAATTTTCGGCCTTGATTCAACGACATTCATAATTAAGTAAATGTAACACCCTTTTCATCCCGGTTGCATTTTCATTTCCCCTGTACGATGGGCGCTGTAAGTGATGAAAATGGGGGATATTGACTTATCTGGCACCCGCACAGCCAAAGTGCGAGTGAGCGTGGGAGCGAGCGAGGGACAAAGGGAGGGCGCTGTTGTTATTAGCATCTGGTGCTAGCTGCTCTAACGGAAGAAGAAGATGTGGAGGGAGAGTCCTCTCCAGTCAGACTGAGGCTGATAACTACAGCTCAGTGAGGTAAAGAACTCTGAGTGTTTAGATAGTTCACTTTAGTCTAAGTTATCTCAGTGGGTCTCAAACGTTTTGATCACAATTTATGTAAACACATATTTCCAAGGCACTCCTTTATAATTATTGGGATAAAACAGGTTTGAAATCATTCCAATGTATACTATAGGACAGTAAACCAGACATATCGTTTTAGACTGGAGAGATAAAAAAATATGCATAAATAAAATAGTAAAATAAGATATGAATGAACAACAAAAATAAAATACGTTACATGTATTTGTTATTGGCTATGGTAAAATGTAAACCGATCTTTTTCATATGGGTGTTTAATTGTACCCCCTAGATCTAGTCTCTAGTCACTCTGCTTAAAGTGCACCAGATTGAAGCATTTTACTTTAAAATGTTCAAACATTTCTTCCCGGTATGCCTGAGAAGGCAGATATGCTTGTTTTTCTCAACAAGAACTGTTTTCTTTAAATGTTGGACTGTTGCACTGTTGTAGCTTCAGTGGTTCTCAGGTTACAGTTACATAGCAGTAAATATAAACAGACTGATTAATATGAATATTACTGTAAACTAACCTGTGTAAAAGTTTCTCGAATAAATGTACTTTTTTTGGTGGAAGAAGCAATTTATAATTGTTTTACCCTGCCCCTCAAATAATCGGAACCGTTAAGAACCGGAATCGAAAAGTAGAATCGGAATCGGAATCAGAATCGTGGAAATTCAAACGATACCCAACCCTAGACAAAACACTGTTTCACACATTTAAAAACAATGTTTACCCAGGATTCAGGCACCTTCCCTGGCTTGTAAAATGTGGTGATGCGCCCTGGAAGTATCAGACTATTTAAAACATGTATACCCAGGATTCAATCACTTTTCCTGGCTTGTAAAGTGCTGTGAAGCAGCCTGTTCTCTGGGTGCAGTCTGGGTGCAAGAGCCATGCGCTGCAAGGAGATATCTGGGTGTGGTCTGTGCAGGGGCGGATCTAGACAAATATTCATGGGGTGGCAGGAGATTTTGAGGGGTGGCATCCCCTGACAGAAGTATATGCTGATTTAAATCGCAATCATATCAATCAATTAGGGGTGTAACGGTACACGTACCCGTACTGAAATTATTCGGTACGGGCCCTTCGGTTCGCTACACGTGTGTACCGAACGAATATAGCGTTAAACGTAAAAATATTGAGAACATGAACAACTTTCTGGAAGTAATCTCAGGTATATATCATAGAGCGACCAAGTAATTTCATTGGACGAGAGGCATACTATGAGAGCTGGTCACAGGGATGCGTTCAAATGTAGTCAGTAATTTGAGGAACTGTCGAAATGGCAAACGCAGATAAAGTTGAGCTGAAAATCCTACAGCATCATTGAAGTCTCCGGTTTGGGAACATTTTGGTTTCACAGTTACGTACAAGGATGACGGACAAAGACAGGTGGACCGAACCAAAGCTGTTTGTCGGTATTGTTCAACTAACATTGGTTACGCGGCTGGCAATACATCACACTCATTTGAAAAGGCATCACCCGAATGTGAATATCACCGGTACCAAAAGAAAAAAGACTGAAGTGCAAACCCAACTCCCACAAGCATGTAAGCCTCCACCACTCGCAAAGAGTTCAGACCGAGCCAAAGCTATTACAAACGCCAAATATCCTTATGTTGCCATGCTAGCAAAGCGCTACCTGGCTGTGCTACCTCTGTCCCTAGAGAGGGTGTTCTCCACAGCAGGAGACATTGTTAGTGCCAGCAGATCTGCCATTTCAGCAAGCAATGTGGACAAGTTCATCTTTCTTTAAACAACATGAAAATACAATGACAAGCAAGTCCTAATGTCAAGCTGGCTGCTTAGGTACTAGTACAGTTCAAATACAGATTATTTCAGTTCATCGAAATGCTGCACCTTAATGTTTATTTTACTATATGTTGTATTTATTTGAATACATTAGTCACAGTTTAATAATAATAAAAAAAATGTTTTTAATGTTTTGTGATCATTTTTTCTGCTGTACCGAAAACGTACCGAACCGAACCGAACCGAACCGTGACCTACAAACGAGGTACGTACCGAACCGAAATGTTTGTGAACCGTTACACCCCTACAATCAATGTTAACTTGGAAAGCCACAATATTAATATTTTAACTCAATAGGTGATATTATTGTGGCACATCAGTAAAGCCTTACATATAAGGTGGCAGATGTAATTTAATGAATTTTAACTGAACAATAACTGAATGAGTTTGTCTCACTCTTAGACCAGCAGGGGTACCAAATCTATGCAGACTGCTGCAATAAGTACATTAATTAACTGTCTCATCGATGTTTGTCTGAATGAATATGATACTATTAACAATCATATTATTCCTATCAGCTGTATAAATAAATAATAAATAATAATAAATAATAATAATAATAGATTTAATTTGTTAGCGCTTTTACAGGTGCTCAACTGTTATGATTCACATATTCATTTATTATTGAATAAACTATATTTATTTTTTGGAGGAGTTAATGATGAATGTTCATCAAGATGCTTGCTCACCCTCCTTCAAATTTGAAAAACAAGTAATTATATCATTATTGATATACAGTTACAACCTTGACTTTACATCAGAAAGAACAAACATTAAAGAAGTGACTAACTGCATCAGTTAGGGTTAAAAAACGTGTATTCAGATAAAACATCGCTGCAGTTATTATCCAGTGGAAGGAGCTTACCTACTGGCCTAGTTCAATCAAAGTGGTTACTTTCTGTTGGCTGGGCAGTGTAGTTTTACACACCGTCTTATTTTACTTTTTCAGGACTTAAAATTGTTTTTTTGGGGCAGACCCCCTCAAAGAAAAAAATATATACACGCATACAAGGTCATCATCTTAACAGTTTGTTATTCTCATCGAGTCATCCGTGAGCAGAGCATCAAGTTGGCATGTCTATTACAGCTGAATGCGGCGATTCCTATCTTGTTCAGCAAAACGCCTCACAAATGTATTAAGATCAACAGCTTTAGTGCGTTTTGATTCAATGCTGAGTACAGCCAAACTTGACATTCTCTTCTCTGTCAGTGTAGACCGCAAATACCTCATTCCTTCAGTCTACTTGAGTCCGAAAGGCTTCTCATTTTGCGCCGTCCCGTTCAAATGAATTCGCCACCAATCATATTTCCACTCTCGCGCCAGGACCGGGGAGGGGTTACATGACGTGAATCTTGTGCTGCATTCACTTGCACTCGGACATTAGAGACTTTCTCTCATAAATGTCCGATGAGCAACAACTTTTCTTTCAAAACAAAGATGCCAACTGGGGTGGCAGCTGGGGTGGCAAGGCTATTGTTTAGGGTGGCAGTTGCCACCCCATGCCACCCCGGTAGATCCGCCCCTGGGTCTGTGGCTCTCACAGCCCGCTTCTTTCTGGCTGCTCTCTCCCTGTATTCACAGCACTTTTCCCCAGCTTTCAAACACTTATTGCTGGGTATGAAAGCCTTGTGCATCACCCTGGAGCTCTGCCTAGGTGCCTTTGAGTGTGAGACCCTGCTAACAGCAGTGAACCTGCTGCCAGCATTACAAACATATTAATCAGGGGTTTTAACACTTTTTTCCATGAAAATTATTTTCATTCACTATCATGGGGCTATATAAATCAAATTCCGGGTAATTAGGAGCACAATTGTACCTTTTACTATTTAAATGTATTTGTATTATATATTTTTGGGCTATTAAAGTGACATTTCTGGGTGACTTGGTCAGTTTATGGAGCTTAGCCCACAATTCCCGGAGGTTCCAGGCCGAATTTGGGAGCTCATAGGTGGCCTGCCATGCGCAAAAAAGCCGAAAAAAGTAAAGAAAACGGTAAATTATATCTTAAAATAATCAAAAATGAAGTTTTAAAAAATTCTCGAAAAAACGACCGAGTGCCAACGGAGCTCCAAAAAGCTCAAGTCTTCGGGGCTTCGGGCGGAAGCCCCGGACACTTTTCCACTCCCCCGTTGCATTTTACAACGGAGAGGGGAATCGAGACCTCCCCTACTCCGTCAAAAAAATGCATTCATGTTTTTCAAGCTACAATCCGCACGATATCTGAAATCCGGTTTTTGAGAGGACTCAGAAAAAAAACGACTGTGTGATTTCCTGGATGAATTCATCCGCTACATGTGCACTCTGGCTCAGATACATTTGTTGCCTGGAGACCCCCAATCATGGTTCTTTCCAAACTTTACGTTTTTGAACTGGTCTCTGGAGGAATGTAAGGGGAGTTTGATGGGACTCTACCTGCATTATGATGCACTATTTTCGGATACATTTTACCACTTTTGGCCCGTTTTTATGGTTCTCCAAAAAGTTAACTCAGACTTTTTCTGACTATGGAGGAATGTAAGGAGAGTTGTCAGGGGACTCTACCCGCCTTAAGAGACACTATTTTGAGATACAATTTCTCCATTTTCACCCCTTTCCTCTGGTTCTCCCAAAAGATAACTTAGACTTTTTCTGACTCTGGAGGAATGTAAGGAGAGTTGTCAGGGGACTCTACCCGCCTTAAGAGACACTATTTTCGGATACAATTTATCCATTTTCACCCCTTCTCTATGGTCTTCCAAAAGTTAACTTACACTTTTTCTGACTCTGGAGGAATGTAAGGAGAGTTGTCAGGGGACTCTACCCGCCTTAAGAGACACTATTTTGAAATACAATTTCTTCATTTTCACCCCTTTTCTATGGTTCTTCCAAAAGTTAACTTACACTTTTCCTGACTCTGGAGGAACGTAAGGAGATTTGTCAGGGGACTCTTGCGGGCTCATGATGCACTATTTTCGGATACTTTTTTTCATTTTCAGCCCTTTTCCATGGATGAATTGAAACTTATTTGTTTTACATTTTGGTCAATTTGACCCAGTTCTGGTACCGCATTGCCTGGAGGATAGGACAGAGAGATGACAGACTCTCTGGCCGCCTCACTGACTATAGTCACTATTGTCGGACACTTTCTTTGCTTTACCCCGGTTCTATCACTCTTTCCTCCTTTGACCATAAAACGTGTTTCCTGCTGGGGTACTACCTGGTTCCGGGGCACCCCAAACCCTCTCATGGTCGGGGCACCATGAATTGATGCATCGGACCCAATGTTGCCATCACCAGCCCCGCGTTGGTGTGGAGGTGGGACCATTTAACCCGGTGGGAACCTAAGTCCTCCCTTGGTCCAGGTACCAGGTATTGAAGCATCGGACCCATTGTTGCAATCACCGGTTACGCTAACGCATATAAACAGAGAAACATAAAATAATTTAAATACAATTCACTGTGTCTGTTTCAGTAAGGATGTCGTCCGAATGCCCGGTGTGCGGACCCTTCTATCTGGCTTTGAACAAGCAAAGAAAGAGGCATCATTCTTAAAATGGCCAGTGGCAGAATAAATGTTCGGACCAAACCCTGTCCCATCACAGTGTATGCTGGGAAGAACCTAGACCGTCATGTAACTCATGACCACCCTGAGTTCTCCCGAGATGAGGCACATCAGGTCCTGGCAAGGCTGAAGCATATGTGGCACTGCAATTGCTCCATGACCTCAGAGAGACTAATCCCATCATTGGAATGGCTACATCATTGGATATTGACAATGAGGAGAAATACCCGGTGCACCCTCCACCCTTCTCCCCACATACTGAGTGTGACGAAGAGGACTGCAGGCAGGTGATGCTGGAAAATGTGGCATTGAGGGCTCAGAAGGATGCCCTCATTGATGAGGTGAAGATCCTGCGCTCCAGGCTGAAAAAGGGGCTAAAACCCAGGAAGCAGAGTGCCACTGCTGCTGTGCTTGAGGAAGAGGAAGAATGTATACGATTTAAGGGCCTGGCAATCTCAAGTACCTCCGGCATAAACACAGTAGCCTCCGGTAATGAGACCCCTCTCAAGACCCCGGTCAAGACTCTCATGCAGTCCCCAGCAGCCTCCGGTAATGAGACCCCTCTCAAGACCCCGGTCAAGACTCTCATGCGGTCCCCAGCAGCCTCTGGTAGTGAGACCCCTCTCAAGACCCCGGTCAAGACTCTCATGCGGTCCCCAGCAGCCTCCGGTAGTGAGACCCCTCTCAAGACCCCGGTCAAGACTGTCATGCGGTCCCCAGAAGCCTCCGGTAGTGAGACCCCTCTCAAGACCCCGGTCAAGACTGTCATGCGGTCCCCAGCAGCCTCCGGTAGTGAGACCCCTCTCAAGACCCCGGTCAAGACTGTCATGCGGTCCCCAGCAGCCTTCGGTAGTGAGACCCCTCTCAAGACCCCGGTCAAGACTGTCATGCGGTCCCCAGCAACCTTCGGTAGTGAGACCCCTCTCAAGACCCCGGTCAAGACTGGCATGCGGTCCCCAGAAGCCTCCGGTAGTGAGACCCCTCTCAAGACCCCGGTCAAGACTGTCATGCGGTCCCCAGCAGCCTCCGGTAGTGAGACCCCTCTCAAGACCCCGGTCAAGACTGGCATGCGGTCCCCAGCAGCCTCCGGTAGTGAGACCCCTCTCAAGACCCCGGTCAAGACTGTCATGCGGTCCCCAGCAGCCTTCGGTAGTGAGACCCCTCTCAAGACCCCGGTCAAGACTGGCATGCGGTCCCCAGAAGCCTCCGGTAGTGAGACCCCTCTCAAGACCCCGGTCAAGACTGTCATGCGGTCCCCAGCAGCCTCCAGTAGTGAGACCCCTGTATGCCAGAAGACCCGTGTGTCCGTATACAATAATCATTGTGAGGGTGTCGCACCGACAGTAAAACAGAAAGAAAATTGTCTGTCCAAGGTCAGCCGGATAAAGAACTTCCTCGTATTCATGGCCCATGGTGTTAACCGGCTGTCAGATTTGCTGTTCCTAAAAGACACAAATAGGGTCCGTGGCTGGAGCGAGTATATTGTAAAGTCGGGCCGGGCAGTCACAACATCGCTGTTGTTCCTGAAGAATGTGAACCATTTCTTGAGGTACTTGTCTGAGTCAAAGCTCCGGGGGTGCAGGCTCACCCAGTATGATATGACCCACATCATCAGAGAGGTGAAAGCCAACATGAACGACTTGAAAAAGTCTGTCACTGTCCACCAGTTTAAGGTGAAGAGGAACAAGCTGGATTGTCTGCCAAGCCAGGCGGTGTGTGTGTGTGTGTGTGTGTGTGTGTGTGTGTGTGTGTGTGTGTGTGTGTGTGTGTGTGTGTGTGTGTGTGTGTGTGTGTGTGTGTGTGTGTGTGTGTGTGTGTGTGTGTGTGTGTGTGTGTGTGTGTGTGTGTGTGTGTGTGTGTGTGTGTGTGTGTGTGTGTGTGTGTGTGTGTGTGTGTGTGTGTGTGTGTGTGTGTGTGTGTGTGTGTGTGTGTGTGTGTGTGTGTGTGTGTGTGTGTGTGTGTGCTTGTCTGCCCAAGGTTAAAACATTTGGGACAGCAGTGAGAATGTGAGGCGCCTGTTATGAGAAACAATGTGTTGCTTAGACTAAACTCGAAGGAAGCTCGACTGGAGAATTAAAAATAAATCAAAACAACTGTACATTAATTAAATACATTTGACATTTAGCTTGCAACACAAAGTGATACTGATCTCTGTCTGTTATGATTTGAAAGTCTCATGATTTAAAGTGTAGGCCGGTGAAGGAGAGGCCCTTGGAAAACAACATCTATTTTGTAACTGTACTTATTTTAAAGAGATTGCAACATTATACTTTTTAAAGAATTGCTCACTTCATTTAATACATTTATTATGCACACAATAAAAACGTCAAATAATATATCGATCCTGGCTTAACCAGCGACCTTTACTCTTTTGTTCATAAGCTCGGTTTCAGAAAACTTGTCAGTCGTTTAACAACTATTCAAATTTTAGTAATGTCTATTGAGACCAATTTGGTTGATACGAGAAATAATTTGAAGCAGTTTAATAAAGAATGTTAAACTATATTTAAAACTGTAATTTAACTTCAACTTATATTAATTATCTGATTCCAGTGGCCAGTTGGAATAGATAATCAACAAAGTTTCCATTTGACAGCAACAGCGCAAAATGTTTCAACAATAATTCGTATTATGTCTGAGTCTAGTTCTGTCTTATCAGCTTTGTTTTTCGAAATGTGTTCAATACATTACGTTTTTTCATTATTACCATGCAATACATATATTTAAGAATAAATCAAACAAATAATACAACCCTGACCTCCTCAGGCAGGTTGTTTACGACCAGCAGTGATGCCTCTGAGGGTCTCGGGGTGTAAGACGGGGTATAGGGTTTATACAAGGTCACAAAGATATCTTAACATACCAGCAATACAATTTAAGAATGTATTCTTAAAGCAATATCATCTTATTTTCTTCTTACACCTACAGCGCACACCCTGAACAGTGTGCTTCTTGTTTACATTTTCCTCTGCACACTCAGATGCAGGACATAAAAACACTCTTTTGCTATTTATTTTCACTTTGCAGCACATTTATACTACCAGAATTTTGCTTTACATCTTTATATTATTTATTTTACTCAAGTCATTTTGGTGAGTTAACTAAAGTTTAGTTTATTTAACCTTGGCTATGGACTGATTCATTATTAGTTGTTACAAAACATACACAAGACGGCGGTTAGACAAACCAATATAGATTATAGACCCCCTGATACAAACAATCAGACAAACAAACATGAACTCGTAATAAACACCAGTGTGCCAGCAAAGCTCATCCAGCTCAATTTAGTCCGAATTAAGAGGTTTCAGATGGGGTAGGGAATTATCTCCAGTGGGGCGCCTTGACTCACGCTTCCACCCTTGTATACAAGTCCTATGATCGGTGCCTGATAACTGTCCAAGAGCGATAACTAGCTTATCCCCGTGCGACAACCACTACTCTATTCTAGTGGTGCTATGCCCCCCCCCGATCAGGAGCGTATAGACTTTTATTTTCCCTCTACCCTTTCCCTCCAGCAACAAACACAGTTATGGCGCGTTTCCACTGCAGCGGGTAGCTCGCTTTAAGCGCGCCGAGCCGTGCGGGGCCCGTTTTTGGTTGCGTTTCCACTTGGCCTAGTTTTGGCCCGAGGCTACTTTTTCACCCTTTTTCTGGCCCGACTAAATCGTGGTTCTATCGAGGCCAACAAGCGGGGCCAACAACCGGGCGGAATATGCTAAACTAGTGACGACTCTGATTGGTCAGAGAGAATCGTCACAATTCTCGCGCGACTTAATCCCTAGTGTCGCATATATTAAGGGACGCTTGCAGCATTTTTGTAAACCTAAGAAAATGGCAAAGAAAAACATACCGTGGTCGATTGACTAAGTTGCGACGTTCCTCCAGCTGATTGCAGATGATAAAATCCAGCGGGAGCTCGACGGCACAACTCGCAACCTAAAAGTTTTTCAGGAGGTCTGCACTGCACCGAGCGCGGATTCTCAAGGACTTTCCAGCAGTGTAGGGAAAAACTGAAAAAGCTTAAGAGTGAGTATAGAGCCGTGAAGGACCACAACGACCGGAGTGGTTCAGATAGGAAAAGCTGGAAGTGGTTCGACCTGTGGGACGCTATTTATGGCCATAGACCGGCCAACGTTGGGAGGGAGGGAGGCCTGGACTCTGCAACCGCGTTACTGGAGTCCCTGCATGGTAAGTCTTTGCTAACGCTCTGTTATTTGCTTGAAAGCGTTGTGTCCCTATCTATTCTAAAGCTCACTTCTAACAAACAAGTATTTTATCCTTACATTTATGTTCGACAACCCATGCTTTTATGGAGCCCCGAAGAGCTACATAGCTAGCTGGCAGATAGCATTAGCTAGAGCTATTGTTTGCTAACACCACATGCGCCATTGTTTAGGTTCTTCTTTTCTACAGTTGTTGTTGCTATTTAGTATTGTGCTACAGTAGTTTGTGGAATTAACAAGTCATGTTGCTGTTCTAGATGATGCCATTGGGACTAGTGAGGAAGAACAGTCCCGAACAACGGGTGGTGGCAGTGTTCCGTCCTCAACATCATCAGAACACACCTCAACTCGACCACAGACACCAGTCGAGGAACCGACACCAACGCCGAGTGCCATCACGACACCGCAGCGTGTGGTTCTAGGTAAGAAATAGGCATGGCAAAACGACTGGAATTGTGACTTTTTTTTAAACTTTAGATCATCCATCGTCATTAAGTAAAATAAGCTATACCACTGTGTGGAAATGCTCAGTTACAAACTAGCTAGTACGCAGCTAGTACAATTGTGTGTGACATCCTATTATATACATATATTTATATTCATTATCAACAGGCTGGACATAATGTAATTCACTTTCACAATCATTGTAAACATCTAGGGCATAACTGTCTTTAGTTCATCCTTACTGTTGTTCTGCTTATACATTGTATTGTATCCTTGTGTGACCTGTCCTGTGTTTTTCATTGTTATTGCTAATTGTTATTGCTATAATTATCTTATCGTCATACAGGCAAGAGGAAACGAGGAGGAGACGAGCACCTAGCACAGCAGGCACGGCACCATGAACAGAGCCAGGCCCAGGTGGATCGGCACTGGCAGCTGACCATGGAGGCTGCTGCCCGGGCGAGGGAGGAGGAAATGGCCTTGAGAAGGGAGGAGACCGCTCAAACTCATGTGTTTAACCTGGCCTTCCTGCGCACTCTCGGCCAGGTTCGAGGGGGCAGCCGACGTGGCCCGTCTCCTCAGGAAGACGAACCACCTCTGTAATTTGAATATTATTCAGTTTCATCTCTCTTGTTTTTGTTAATTTGTAAATGCAACATTTATACTTTCTTGTTTATTTCTTATCTTTCCTTTTTTTTTTTATAATGCCGTATCTATTTATGCTGCTGCAATACAAAAAAAAAATATTTTGTATTTGTACAATGCCATGCCTTTTTATGCTGCAACAAAAAACACTTCCCAAATTGGGATTCAATAAAGTACTTCTCATCTTATCTCTTGTTGATAAATGCATCATCTGATTTCCTGCCATAATCTGATTAACAAACTGATTTCCGTGAGCATGTAAACAAAGTCACTGGGTGGCCACTCACACACAAAATTACAGTTTTGGAATCCAATCATAAACTGAAATGTACAATTAAAGGGCTTTAAATCAGCAGAACAAAAACTCAGATTCACATGAGGCAGAAGTTATAGGCCTATATTTTTCGTAAATAAAAATAGGCTACAACTAATACCATTGCTAATAATATTTGTGAATCTTTAAAAACAAAAGCCTACAATATCACTCAAAAACAATTGTAAAAATAGCCCAATTAAGATCTAGATATAAACATACATGAATTTATAAAGCAATAAGAAACACCATCAGTTAGGAAAAAGCCCATAAGATAAAAGTTAATTTTAAGAAGAGATTTAAAGCAAGAAATTGAGTTTGCTTGCTTGAGGTCCTCCTCTAAAACATTATTTCGTAACTGACACATTACTTAAAGTAAAATATTTCCTTTCACAAATAAACTGGAAGGGGGTATTTAGAAAAAAACAGAAAGAGAAGGGGGATAAGAGATCATTTGTATTTATGTTTACTTTCATATTTGCTCAAATGTTCTTATTATGGGGAAGTACTTACTGGTGCTTGAAAATCAAATATTTACTAAATAGTCAATTCTGATAACATTTGTTTGTTTAAATCATTTGACAAACACATATGTGAAAGAGAAAAATAGATTTATTTATGTTCAATACAATGTAGTAATAATAAAAACAAAACGTCACTAGCCTTAATGGCCCACAATCTTTCAATGTCGTGTTTATAATTACAAACACAAGAAATGTATATCAACGTACTGAACCATGATGTTATGAACCAAAACATTCAAGTTTCCTGTATACAATGAATATTTAGCTATTCAGGTAGCGCATCAAACTCTGAGCCGGTCGCAAGCTTCCACAGTGCGATGGCCACCCTCTTCTTTAGAGGTATACACTCGCGGAATGGTGTGTCCTGTCTCTCCATCGCTGGCCGCAGTTTGTTGCACAGGTATACGTATGTTTCCTCAGACATCCTGAAGTTCTCCACCCACTGAGTGTGTGTGAAAGATGGAACAAATCACACCCCACCACTCGGTTGCTCGGTCAAGCATCCAAACACATGGTCTGCGGTGGCAACCTAACTTCTGAAATACACAAACAAAAGCATACATATTTTTAATACGTAAAAGTGGTAGCTACAATTAATTAAATACTTGAAACACTTTTGTCATATAATGAGCGTGAAACACTTTGGTCGTATAGTGAGCGTGAAACACATTTAGCGAACGTTAACTTACCGAATAGCGTTGTCGTTGAGTCGTCCTGGAGTAGTCTCTGCCGTGTTGTACGATTGCCATAAGTCTCCCCTCAGCTTCTTCTGTATTACGTCTTGCTATAAGCAGCCTTTTCCGAAACAAAGTTTTCCTTCTTGCTGTGATAAAAAACCACATACCAAGAAGCAAGGACACGATGGTTTCCACATCCTCCATTGTTGTTGTGTGTTTTGTGAGTTGTGTCGCATTGAAGATGACATCACGGCAGTTGTATGCAGCGTCGCTCCGCCCGCCAAAAAGCTGATCGCCCCGCCTACACTGCGTTACTATGGTAACTACCCCAGTTCCTAAACTGTAATGGAAACGCAGCATTAAAGTGAGCCGGGCTAAACCAAACCGAGCGAGGCCTGCAGTGGAAACGCGCCATTAGTGTAGTCACTTACGGACCAGCCTATACACTCGCTATCGAGTTCATTACAACAATGAAACAGTCTTGCTCTACACTCGCATGCCACTGCCCACCCGTGATCAATTAGCCTATAATTTTATGTATGCACCCCCCGGACCGGCACCAGTTCCTCCAGCATGTAGGGAACTGTGGCGCATCAGGAAATGCACGCACCTCGCGCTGCCCCGTTTTACTAGCACATAGAAAACGGTCACAAACAACGAGTGTGCATTTGGACCTTTCTCCTTTTTAATAGAGATGGCGGTGGCGTGAGTTAAAGTCGTAGGCACAGACTATGACTTTCTCCCTCTCAGTTCGCACTCCACCAGCAAAACAGATATGGGGAGGTATTTACACACACACCCCGCGCTGCAGCTGGAGCCGTGTTTAAAGAGGCGATAGTCGTGATATCTCTGGCTGCTTCTTCCTAACTGCTAGTGTTGGCCGCTGAAACCCCTAAAATTCTGCGATTTGTTCGATACAAATCTTTACATTGCTTTCATACAGAAGTTCCACTTTACTGATGCCTTTCTTTAAGGTTTCTCCAAACATGAGCTGTGTATGCTTGTATGGCACATACGTCCCGAGCAGCATACACAGAGAAAATCAGCCAGGACAAAGTCCCCAGACACTTATTCCCTGGGGTTACTAGCCCCAAATGTTCATCAACCAAAAACGAAACACAGCCGCTCAGTTTCACAGGTAATTTCAGGATACCGTCAATCACAGATTCTGGTAAGGCAATGTCCAAATGTGGATTTTAAATTACACTTACCAGTTCTGAAGATATGTTGGTATCCTGCCAACAACGCCAATTTGTGGGGGAAACATCTGAAGCAATTGGAGTCAGAGAGACACGAGGAGAGCTGGAGCTTTGATGGCAAACATTGACGGTTTATTTGGAGCTTCGGCCGGAGAATTCACAAGACATGTCACAGGCCACGGTTTGACCACACGGTTGAGATGCCACAATCATAGGAGGCGCGTGAGGCTCAGGTTTGGGAAGGCTAAATCACTTTTTTTACCTGACGTTGCCCGCCTCCGGCGTCAGAAAAGAGATCGACTCAGTGAAAGCACCGCCTGCAGAGCTCAGTGTGCGGAGTTTAAATCTATCAAGTCATATTACAGGATAAAGGAAATACAGTTTAAACTGCCGTATGCAGGGAAGACGCCGACGTGTCGCACTTATCATTCATATCACATTATCAATCAGATCATTGATCACATAATATCATTATATATTTATATATTTCCTTATCTGAGTCAGCTTCTCGAGCCGTATCTGGCTGTGCAACACTTACATTGTCATATACTGTATGCATAAGTATTATTTTAAGCAACACATTAGGTTGACGAAACACTCAACTCAAATGTAATTAAAGTCAGATCCACTCATGTCTAGATGGGGCAGTGATATCATAAAACTGTTGTACGCTTTCAAACACTTTATAGTAGTTTATTTATTTTTTAACCAGTTTTTCTATATTCACCTTGCAGGTGCAACTATGTAGCTTGTATCCTGGATTACATATTTAAATCATGGATGTTTAAAGTTCATATTTGTCTAATATTAGTTTACTTTTCATTAGGGCCGGGACTTTAACGCGTTAATTAAGATTAATTAATTACACAAAAATTAACGCGTTAAAAAAATTAACGCATTTTAATCGCACTTATTTTTGCACCGCGGAACGTTTCTCACTGGATGAGTTTCAGGCGTACCGATTATACTGGAGCACCAACTAACGTTCATGACTTCAGACAACAACAAACCACAGTGAACAACAGTGGGAAATGTTCTTTTAAAAAACGGACGGATGGAAGCGTCGATAAGAGCACGGTTGTGTGCAAATTATGCAAAAAGGAATTCGCAGCACATCAAGCCTCAAGTATCACCTCAATGCAAAACATATAGCAGCTAGCTTGGAAGCTAGCGTGGACGTTAGCCTCTTTTATCGCGTTCACACCAAAAAGAGCCGGTACTAAAATTAGTTCATGAGAACCTTTTTACCCCCACGAAAGTCCCTGCTAGAGAGCAGAGAGCTGCTAGAGAGCAGGGACTTTCGTACGGCTCTCTTGTGAGAAAAGAGCTATATTTCTGATTGGCTGGGCGGATTGCAAACCACGCCCCGTAAAACTCCCAAAAAGTGTTGTGAAGCCGCCATTTTATTATCCTCGCATTAGCATTATTAGCATTAGCCCAGCGCAGAAACGCAGAGAGACTAACTTATGGCAACACAAAATAAAACATGGGAGCGGTGGAGATGAGGAGGTGTCGGCGTTCTGGCGACTCGGAAGGTTGAAAGAGTTCTCATGAACTAAGTTCTCATGAACCTTTGTGGGAAAAGTACTGCAGTGTGAATGCGCCTAATGGTATACTAAAATCCATGTGAAAAAAAATTGCTTCTCACTGTTCTTAGGTCAAATATTTATATGTGATTAAAAATGCGATTAATTTCGATTAATTAATTACAAAGCCTCTAATTTTTTAATCGAGTCCCGGCCCTACTTTTCATTAATGAAGTATGACGCTGCGCTGTCAGTACACTTGTCCCAGATACGCCTCTCTGATTTGTCGCTGTTTGTGATTGGTCAAATGTTGCTAACCCCGCCCCTTTCACGTGAATGCTTTCAGCTGGAGAGAGAAACCCTGGCTCGATTTACCGAGTTGATAACCAGCGTCGTAGGACCGCTTAGCGAGATCTCGTTTGTTAGGGTTAGTTAAGATAACTCAAACATATCCAGGGTATGTTGAACTGGCTTCGTAGTACAGGGCACAGGTGGCTGCATAGGAGCGCTAATGTCAAAGACACAAACATTATAGGCTACATTATATTTTTATTTTACCAGGATGCAGTGACAAAAATATTTGGGAAGGCTTAGCCTTCCCTAGCCTACAGTACCCGCCGCCCCTGGCCACAATCAATCCTCAAGAACCCTCCTGTAGCTCAAGGTTTTAACTAGTGTAATATCAACATTCTTCAATAGATCGACTAAACAGCTGAGGACACTGAATCACAGTTGTTGTCCCTTATGGCTCGGGGTCATCTACACCCCGAGAAGGATGTGTTCCAGGTGTCCCACAACAATAACTATCTTTGACAGAGAGTTGCCCGGTCATAAACTGGCAACATCAACACTAGGGCAGCCCCTCCCTATGGGAGATAACGGCTGCTCAAGGTTGGTCAGCTGCGTCAGAGGGCAAAGGAGGACATGCAGGGCAAATTATTCCCCAACAGTTACTTGATGTATTACAAGTCAAAGTGGATTGTAGAATACATTTTATAACATGCAATAATTGTAGTAATATTCAGAGAACATGTTTGAGGGGTTGTTTGCATAACATAATATTTATTTATTTATCAAATTTGAGCATTTTTTTGCATTCTGGAGTATCAAACAAGAATTGTTTGTATTCATTGTAAGATTGATACATTTCTGCAGTTTGCTCGTCATAAATGTTACATGAGAGGTAATATTTTTGATTTATGGTATTAATTTACATGTTACTCCTTTCAACCTACTACCAGTGGTGGTGCAGTTCCTACCCCGTTATTTTGTGTACGCATGGGTCAAATTGTCCGTGGAGCACCGCACATTGACCCATCATGTTAGCTTTTTATAAATTGGAAACATTGCTTCGAAAATGTACCTCAATTATAAACATGACGTACGCCATGTGTTGAGCGTACTTCATGGGGCCTCATAAATGAACTCTATAGCTGTCAATGGTTGAGGGGATTTTAGTGGAGGATATGATGAGAATACTTTCTCTTGTGACTCTTACTATCACTTAAAGGGGACCTATCATGCAAAATGCACTTTTGTACGTCTTTTATACATGAATATGTGTCCCCGGTGTTCCAGAGAACTCACCAAGTGAAAAATAGTCCGTTGTTACTGTTTGAACTAACGTAGCAACAGCAGGAACTGCTTCGATAGTGTTTTTGAGGAGCTTTTTGATTACAGATTTGAAAACATCGTTGCTTGCTTTAAAAGTAGCACAATTCATTATGTCAAACCTTGGAAAGTATCTAGATATCCCTGCCCTAATGCCAAAAGTAACTGACAACTGAATATGTGTCGCCGTTTGATGTCTATGTCTGGACCGCTGCGTAAAAAGGAGGGTTTCTGTCCCATTATTTCTCTTCTTACTTCTATAAGAATAAAACACGGTGGACGGAGATCTCTTTTTCTCCCCCTCTTCTCCCCGCTGCAGCCTAGAAGCTGATCTCAGAGCACGCTCCCCTCTCCTGCAGGGGGGCGTGGTCAGCTGCATCTCACAGAATCAGCCCCCTGCAAAAACAGCGCTGGAAAGAGCAAATAGAGCGAAATGAAGCATGGCTAAAATGCAGGATCTTTTTGGTATTTTGAAAAAAAAACTATATTTATATACTTTATATAGGTATGGCCTTACAATATATTGTTCAAATATAGCATGATAGATGTCCTTTAACTAGACCATTAATGAGGGCTCAAAGTGGCAATTCGAACATCATATATGTCTGTTTAGTTTTTTTCTAATCTTATATAAAGAGACATTATTGTCAAGTCACTGTGTTTCAAATCTTAGCATTGTGAAGATTTATAAAGCTTTTAAATGTTCTACTCACTCCAGGATGTATTGGAAAGTATAACAAAAATATTTCCTGTGCTTTATATATTTTTTACTTACAAAAAAGCATTTCTTTTATAAGGAGCTGCTCAGTATCTTGATATTAATTGTGTTCGTTCCTTTACAGGTGAAGATGACCAACTGGCTCTCAAGGGCAAGATGACTGTTGCAGACCTCTTTAGAAAAGAATTCAAGATTCATGACCCTAATGCCAAATGGATAAGCAGTAAGTATGCTTATTTAATAAAGGATTGCACACTTCTTATTTTCATTGGATTTGAACATATGTATCAAAGGTTATTTCTTATTCACACATCGCAAGAACAGAAGAGGATATTTTCTTGGGATATTTTTACATCGATTCCATGGGATATCAATCTACTACTTGTTTGTCAATTGTTTCAACAGCTTCATAGGAAGAATAATATCATGAGTCTCAGCTTTCTAGTTGTTTAAATGTGCCAATTCATCTTGAATCTAATTTAATAGGCAACTTTAAAATCCTAGGATATGTCAAATTGTCTTGTTAGATACTTAAAGTACATGAAAGTTATTGACCAATGAAATCCAAGAAGGGCAATCATTTAGAGTCAAAGAGAGAACACACCCCTATCCAAGTCTCACTTGGATAATTCCCTGACAAATACATTACATCAGTTTGGTTGTATTTTATTTTAGATAGGGCTGCTCGATTATGGCAAAAATCATAATCGCGATTATTTTTTGGTCAATATTGATATCATGATTATTCATTGACTTTGAAAACATCCATTTATTGAACTTTAAAAAAAAAATAATAATAATTTGAACAGTATGTTTTTAACAGTTGATTACCCTGAACTTTAAAGGTAGGGTATGTAAGTTTGAGAAACCGGCTTGAGATACACTTGTTGTTATATTCCATAGAATGCTCTTAACATCCCGATAGCAATGAATATCTTAAGTGCTTTGACAAAAAATCCATTAAAAAATGTCATCTGTGGACGCCGTAATACTGTAAAAAGTACGACCAATCATTTTAGCCGGCCCGGCTAAAATAACTAGATGGCCTACCTGCCTGTCAGCCTTCCATCTGTGCACAAACTTATCTCGTGCCCTCATTGGTCATGTGCGCATTCGTGTGTGTTGGAGGAGGGGCTCTATAAGGAAGTGGCAGATTTTCTCCGGTCGTGTATTTTCAAATTCTAGCGATCTCGAGCCGGTTTCTTAAACTTACATACCTTACCTTTAAGTATAATTCAACTGAAAAACCAATAAAAACAAAAAATATATTTTTATTTAAAGGTCCCATGTCATGCTTTTCTGGTTATTACCCGTCCCATTGTGTGTTATGTAGCTTTTTATGCATGTAAACTGTCTGCAGAGTCACAAACCCTCAAAGTACACCCTGTAGCGAGTAAAACTCTAACACAGAAAAGACCTGTCTATGCTGCCTCAGAACGCCTCGTTGGAGATTTCTCTTTTTCCATTTTTTTCTTCTTGGGTATAGTGACGTATTTGAGTATAGTGACGTTACGTTACGTCCACAGTGCCATTACGTTACATCACACACACACACACGCTCAATCTTTTCTCAGCTGCAGCTCCGCTGCTTTCTCAGCCTGAGACAGCGGGACACGGCGAGGCTATGAGTCTGTGTGTGAGCACACACACAAACTCACAGCCAGGCTGCGGGTGTGTGTGCTCGGGCTGGTTTCGGGCTGGTTTCGGGCTGGGTTTCGCTGTGTCTCACTGTCTCGCAGACGGCCTGGGCTCACAGGGAGGGGGGGGGGGGGGGGGGGCAGGAGCTCCAACAAGCCGTTTAGGACAGAGTGTGAATATACATACTGTACTATACAGAGATTCTGTATGAGAAACCAATGTGAGTTTGGAAAATGCACAATATAAATCTATTTTAATATACCTCAACAATGGAATTATGATCAGTAGAAATGGCCATGACATGGGACCTTTAACATTTATATCTACATTTAAATAAAAGTATGACGCTGCACTGTCAGCACGCTAACCCCGTCCCTTTCACGTGAACGCCCTCTCAGCCGGACAGAGTTTGAGAGCGCGGTTCATTTACTGAGTTGATAACCAGCTTCGTAGGACCGCTTAGCGAGATTGCGTTTGTTAGGGTTAGTTAAGCCGGGTAAATCAAACATATCCAGGGTCTGTTGAACTGGCTTCGTCTGAGAAGAGCAGCATCAGCTGCAAAGAGCTGTGCCTTTTACTGTTTACTTCACTGTGTTTCCCTTCATTAGAACAGCTGAATAGAGATCGAGGCTGCTACGTTCAACCACACACACCTCTATACACATCGAACTACCAGAGTATTCCATATTACTCGTTTTATGAAGGAGATGTCCGGTCACCAGGGTGCATGATGTGTGTGTGTTTGTGCTCAGCTCGGCTCTGTGTGTGTGTGTTCGGTGTGTTTGTCTGTGTCCGACACCACCGGCATTTGTTTTCAAATTACCATGAATGTAGTGCTACAGTCCTGCCGGAGTGCACCATAACGGACGACACTATCATAAACAAATACACACACACACACGCCCTGGCGACCGGACATATTCTTAATAAAACTAATAATATCAAATCAAATCAAATCAAGTTTTATTTATATAGCACATTTATAAACGATTTTCGGTCGAGCCAAAGTGCTGTACATATAATAAAAATAGCCTACAGCAGAGACACTTTACAGCAAATACAATGCTGTAAATACAATATGGCGTAATAATCGGGCAGTTCGATGTGTTTAATCATAAGAAAGTATCTTGTGCGAATGAGAAAGTATATCGTGAGCACAAATTAATAAAGCGTGGCCTCGTTTTATTTATTTGAATCTCTATGAACCCTCCAGGGCTCCGTACAGTACTCTTATTTTGGTAACCCCTTATCCCAAAACCGGAAGTAGCGAGCTAAGAGACTCCGGCTTGACGAGTTAGTAAAAGTTGACTGTACGCTAGAGCAGTGGTTCCCAAACTTTTTCTGTCAGGCCCCCCCTTTGGAGAAAAAAAAAAGTCGGGCCCCCCCAACACAAGTCAGACTCAGTGGCGGCGCCAGAGATTTGTTTTGGGGGTGCTGTGGGGTAGCTTGACCTTTCATAGAAGGTGCTCAAACATTTAGGGTTTCCCATTACATTCGCTACAGTGGAGTTTTCTACTGCAACAATCCCCACGCATATACACAACGTACCCGCAACTGCTACAATGAAGGCTCGATAATCAGCTCACGGCATATAGGTGTAAGCAGGGGTCAAGTGCTATTTGTATAGGTGGTGTGTGGACCTAACATAGGTCCACACACGCAACCTCACCCGGGAAGATTTATTTTTAAATATTGAAGTTAAATGCATCAATCTGGTGCACTTTGAGAGCAAAATGAAGATATCTATGGATACATCTCTCAACACCCATATGAAACAGAACTGTAAACAGATTTACTTTTTATTTATGGATATTTTACAAATCACCCTTTTAAACTTTATTATTTTTTTACTGTCATATAGTATTTCATACCTGTTTTTCATTTGTTCTCTTATTTTTTTATAACTATAATGATCATATAAATGTGTGCCTCGGAAATAATTGTTTACATTAATGGTGACCAAAACGTTTGAGACCCACTGAGATAACACTGAGAGAGTCCTTTAGTTCACTGAGCATCTCAGTCTGACAGGAGAGGACTCTCCTTCACTTTGTTGTTGAAAAAACTCCTTATATCCGTTAGCATAGCTCGCTAGCACCAGAAGCTAACAACAACGATCTCCAGTACCGGTGCGCTCTCTCTCTCGCGCACGCACACAAAATGGCTCGTTTCACACACACACACACACACACACACACACACACACACACACACACACACACACACACACACACACACACACACACACACACACACACACACACACACACACACACACACACACACCATGTATACATCACTTCAGGGGACATTACATTGACTTACATGCATTTCCTGGAGACTTGTCCTAACCATAACCAACACATGCCTAACCCTTAACCTTACCCTAACCCTTAACCTTACCCTAACCCTAATCCTAACCAAGTCTTCACCCTAAAATTAATGATTCCCCTCATGGGGACCTCCAATGTGTAAGGGAGGCGAGTCCCCACACGTGACTTTGTAAACAGATTTAGGTCCCCACAAGTATAGTAATGCTAGGCCACACACACACACAGAGCCAAGCTTTAATGAAACACAGAAACCCAGACGTAATAGTACTGTACTGTATCATATTATTTTCGAATCAATAATTTTTCAAATTATGATTTTATTTTATTTTTTAAATGTATAACCATTTTTCCTCCTGGTCTCTCGCGCCCCCCCTGTCATGCCTCTGCGCGCCCCACACTTTGGGAGCCACTGCGCTAGAGAATGGAGCATGGAGGACCTGAGAATAAAGACACGGCAACTCGTTTACACAAGAACAAAACGGGTTGGATCCGCATAGTTTCTCTTGCGTATAGCCCTTTCATTTACACGAGGCTGTAACAAAACGATAGAAATGGACCCCACAAACGATAACGGGTACCAAGGTGGATAGATTTGAAAACGAAACGCTCTGGTCCAACGGCTCCGTGTAATCGCCTCTATACAATCATTTCCTGATAACGCTGAAATAAACGCGCCTCCCTCTCCCCACGTCTCCTGCTCAGAGATCAGCTGCTGGGCAGAAGAGGGGGAGGAAAAGAGAGGCTCCGTTTATTATTATTATATTATTATACAGAGTCGTTATCAATTTGTTTTAAAGCTCAAAAAATAACAAAGAAGACCTCTGACCGGCACTTTTCAAATTTTGTACGGAAGATTTAAACTTGTTGACCGGCAAAAAAAAGTGTTAATGGAAACTGCCGCATGGTTCCCTCATCCCTTGGAAGAGGGAAGTGGGTGTTTTTCATCTGCTGGTGGACTACTGGAGAGATATACAGCAGGAGAACACGCCGTCCACCGCAGAGAATAAACAGAAGGGCAACCATGGCAACCATGCTCCGGGGTCTTCTTCGCTGCTTTTGGTGTGTTTTGTGGTGGCAGCAGCGCCACTTACAGGCCTGGCATATGTACTACAGCGTGTCCAGCGTTTCCAGCGTTTCCAGCATTTCCAGCATTTCCAGCGTTTCCAGCGGTCTCGTGTGAACGGACATGTTAAATAAATCGAATGTGTGTGAACGGAAGACTTTTTGAAAACGCATATGGTGCGTAAACGCATACGGTGCGTAAACGCAAACGTTCCCGTGTGAGCAGCACCTAAAGCTTCCCTTGTAACGTGTTTATATGGATTTATTAAACAGACTGCAAGTCACAACACAACCTGGCCGAGAGGGCTTTTAGCTAGGGGTGAAGGTGCACGTGCAGGCAGGATGTATAACACAAGACAAATTGAGAGCATCATTGTGAAAGGGAATGCAGCAAAATAATCGTTTTATTTCTATGATACTGTTTTCGTAATCGTTGCAAGCCAAAATCGTAATCGAAATTAAAACACGATTAATTGCATAGCCCTAATTTTAGATGCAAAAGAGGAGATTTTTGTAGCACAGACAGAGCAAAACATGTTAGTATGTCAGAATGAAATTACAGAGCCAACCTTAAAGATCTCATTGTAAAAAGTGAGATTTTCATGTATTATTTTGTATAAACCAGGTCTATTTTCTATACAGAAAGATTGAATTAATTCAAACGCTCAATCCATGATGAAATGTAAATTAGGTATTGGTCTGTGTGTCCTTGCTGTCTGACATTACTGCAAAGGATTTATTCCATATTCTTCAACACCTGCATCTTCAACCCTCATTTTTTCTGTGACCAATGACAGTGCGGATGCTGCTACTGTTACAATTTATCACTGCCAATTTCAAATGCTTCAGCGGGTCCATGACACTATAAACAGTAACAGCACCACATGAAGCCATGAAATAATTATATACTTATTAGGTAGAACAGCAACTTGATGCAACACAACATGTCTATGTGAGGCAATGAAGAAAATGATCACAACTCCAAGATGTGAGGGATCTGTACAGCTGGAGGATTAATGAGGTGGATTTTTTCTATCTGTCTCCTCCAATCCCAGCATCTTAGATTACTCTGAGAAGCGGCACAGCTGTTAAATCTTGTATCCTGAAATTGTAAAGCCTTCCCCTCTGTTATTGGCTGTAATTAGAGAGCTGAAAACCCATATTTATAATATCAATGACAGGAAGATGCCATTTCGCAACTCTCGGATGATGAGCTAAAGGCATGCTTTCAGTGTTTGTTTTAGCTACAGGACCCCTTTGTGGGGGACAGTGAGATACATCTCACAAGGCTGATTTGTTGCCATCCCAATCTGTGACCCACAAATTGTCAATAAATCGATCTTGTTGGAGTGAGCCCCAGTTAACATATTTAATGTGGTTGTATTGTACACATCTGGAAGTTCATATTGTTTGTGTTTTCAGCAAAAGCTCCAAGACGGAATAGGAGCATATTTATATTAGCAACAGAGTGATTGAATTACATTATATCATGATCATAAATTGTGGTTATTTTCTACCTAAAAATACACAAATAAAAAAACATCGATACTGCAAAGGGCTTTGTGATAATCCTTACCTACAGCAGCAGCTGCTTTGAAACATGAGTTGTCATTAGAAGACAGTCTGTTATTTGATCTCTTCCTTGTTTTGCTTTCGACAGCACCATCCTTGATCTTGAGGTATTGTTAGTGTTTCATTAAACCGGCTGAAGGAGAGAAACTTGGAGAAAGAGGGAAAGAGAATGATCAGCTGATTATTTCAACTTTGTTAGCGTGTAATTTTTACTAGACCCGGTGCTTGAACCAACCTGAATGCATTCAGGGTGGTCCATTGGTTGAACAGTTATGTTTTTTCTGGTCAGGGATTTATGTTTCCCATATGTCTCCACCAATGAATCAATTAATTGGAGACCGAATGAATATAACCTCAAGTTTCCTTAATGATCATATATGAGGCTATTTTTACAATGAAATTGCTTCTCTGTTATTGTATTAACTTGGATTTAAGGGGACCTATCATGCAAAATGCACTTTTTTAAGTCTTTTATACATGAATATGTGTCCCCGGTGTGTCAGGGAACTCACCAAGTGTCAGAAAACACAACCCTCTCTCTTTTCCTCCATACCCAAATCTCTAAAAACGGGGCTGCAACGGAGCTGATACAGACGTTAATTTTTCTGACGTCAGAAAAGGGGTACTCCGCCTATATGGGCAACTCTCCACCTATCATGGGAATGGGCCACGGCCATTGTCGCTCGAAAGCGCTGGAGATGCTGTAGTACATATGCCAGGCCTGTAAGTGGCACTATAGTCTGCCAAAAAAACAGCAAAGAAGAATTCCCATGCATGGTTGCCCTTCTGTTTATTCTGCGCTGTGGACGCTCTGGCTCTTTTTCTCCCTCCCCGAGGCAAGCGTTTGCTCCTGCTGCTGTAATTCAATGCAAATCCCTCCCCGAGGCAAGCGTTGTAATTCTCTCCGGTTTGCCACCAGCAGATGACAAACACCCTCCTCTCCGCCTCTTCCAAGGGACTAGGGGACCGTGCGGCAGAGTTTCAGTTAGATTTTTTTTCGCCGGTCAACATGTCCGTTATAGTTTAAATCTTTCGGACAAAATTTGAAAAGTGCAGGTCAAAGGCCTTCTTTGTTATTTATTGAGGTTTAAAACGAATGAATAACGACTCGATATAATAATATAAGAATAATACACGGAGGACAGAACCTCTCTTTTCCTTCCCCTCTTCTGAGAGCCCAGCAGCTGATCAGAGCACTCCCCTCTCCTGCAAGGGGGAAGTGGTCAGCTGCAGCTCATTTGCATTAAAGCTACGTCACAGAATGCAAAAACAGGGCTGGAAAAGAGCAAATATAGTGAAATGAGGCATGGCTAAAATGCATGATCTGTTTGGTATTTTGAAAAAAAAACTTCACAGACATGTTTTATATAGGTATGGCCCTACAATATATTATTCAAATATAGCATGACAGGTCCACTTTGGATTTATACTGTACTTAGGGTGCTCTTTTAGCTTCTGCTTATGCTGGTTGCCAAGACTGTGATCTGTACCTCTGCAGCAATTGGATTATATTTTAGAAAGATAATTTAGCTTATTTATCTATTTATCTTCTCTATAATAGCATTGTACTCTACTACAAAGTTCCTTGCTTAGAACTGGGTATGCAGCAAAAAATCCTAAATAGAAGTCAGACGGTGCAATAAATAATCAGACTGGAGATGCAGTGTGCTCTCTGTCTATTACTGGCAGGTCAGACTTGTAACATGTTTCTAGATCTCAGTCATCAGTTTGACAGTACAATGTGAGCCTAATCAGTAGCTTTGACAGCAGAAGCATCTAAATAAACCCAAGATGTCATAAACGAAAATTATTCTTAGTTAAATGAAGTTCACCCTGCTTTCTCCATCATTACTCTGATCATGTTCTGAAGCCATCGCTTGTTTCATTGGTTAGCCACAGTTATCAGACAGCAGTGATATTTACCATTTGCCACTTTTTACCACTCTATCTTAATTGAACAGACACAGTATCAACATCATTCTAACAGCACAAAGGTAAAGTCGGCATGTTGGGACACAATACGTTTTTTTGGCCACATTTTTCCTTTTGTTTGCACCTCCAAGAGATACCCCTTGTCTCAAATATATTTGTTAAATATGATGAAGAGGGAGCCATTTGTAAAGCAGTGTGTCTGATTGGAAACTATAGGTAGCTAGTCAAAGCATTAACTTGTTTGTAAATTATGCAGAATCGCTCATCTCTAATGTGTAGGTAAAGCAGCCACTTGATTAACAATCTCACTCCATTATTGACTTTTTATAGCTCTGCTCCCATGACACAACATGAGTAATGATGTGAGTGCCATTTATAAATTTAGATATTTTTCTTATGAATTAAACTAATGATGTCAAAATTATCGTGTTAACGGCGGTAATTAATTTTTTGAATTAATTGCGTTAAAAATATTTAACGCATTTAACGCATGTGCAGAATGGCCCGCCCCATACGTCCCACCAGTGGCAGCGCCAGGGTATGGCTGGGGTAGGCTACACCCATACCAAGAAATGGCTTAGCCCCACCATGAAAAATGATGTTAAAGTAAGCAAAATATAGTCCGCCAACTCGCGCGGAGTAAATTGCACAGACAGCAGTTAGTAAGATTGATTTCAGTAGCCACTTGTCTGGAAATACCGAACACCAGAAACGGTTTTGAAAACGTTTGTCACGTAGTGATCGTCTTCTCAATGGAACAGCTTTGATAATATCTTCTTGCCAATCAGAATCAAGATAACGGCGTGGTGTTGTTGCAGGAAGTCCCGACGGAGAATACTGTTGCTGTAGTACAGGGGTGCACATAAAGGTACGCAGGTTATGTGCGTAATCTGAAATGCGTACCGTCACTTGTGTCACAAAGCGCATTTGCGTACCGACGTTCTTGTGAAGCTTTTCCAGAAGGCGGTGAGATCACCGGACGACAGAGTCGGTCTCCGTGTGCACAGTCAGGGCTGCTGTTAACGTCGGCCTGTACAACGGAATTGTCCCAAAACTACGCCAACCGGCTGCGGAGGGAGACTCCCCCGCCCTTCACTGGAGAACTGCGCTAAAACAGCTGATCACAACGTTCACACTGTGGTCACGAAGTACTCCACTAGCGCCCTCCCCACCACCCCCCGTCGACTTTCCTGAAGTACTCCCCCGTTGATAGAAATCAACACGTAATGAATTAAGACCCCACGGTTTGATGATTGATAGGTGTGTGGGCTGTCTTTCATTTTGACAAGCAGAAAAATGTTATAATAAACATAGATACTGTATGTTAAATGGATATATCCGCCTTCTTTCATTTATCTTTCCATTCCCACAACAATATACATAAAGAAATGGCATATTTTGGACATAGTTCGAATGGTGATTAATCATGATTAATTAATTTTTCAGCTGTGATTAATCTGATTAAAAATGTTAATCGTTTGACAGCCCTAAATTAAACACATCAAGTTAGCATATATAATAACTGCTAGAATCCAGTGAGCGTTCAAAGTCTTTTGTAAAACATTAACATTATTTTTAAGCAGTTGGTGCCAATATCCCCTTGTGAGATGGCCCACTTTACTGGAGGCACGGCTGATGCTTTGGAGTTAGACAATAGTCTTTTGACAGAAGCATGCTGTCAGCTTTTACTGATGTTTTTAATTATTTTAATATACAGAAAGATTGTTAAACCTTGATTGGCCTTTCCCCTTAAAGTTGACTAGTTTACTCGGCTCTAGACAGCCTAAAATGGCAAATATATTTAAAGACAGCAAGCTAGTATTATTGCTGATGATGACAGGTTGCAGGGTAAAGTCAGTTTATCAGCTAATCTGCCAGTTAGATAATTATGCTTTTTGTTGTTATTTGGTTTACCACTGAATACTTTTCTATTTTCTCATACTATTATTAAAGAATATTCTACAGCCTGCCAGTTAGGTCCCATAGCACTAGAGTCCCATATAAACCTGCTATAAAAGCACAATTCTGCTGTCTGTGTCTATCTGCAGAGAGGTGAGTAGAGACAAAAGAAGTATACACACACACGGGTTTCTCTTGTTTTGTCCTCTTTATAGTATCTGCAAACAGTGCTTTGATTGTGATATTGTGGTTTCACAGGTTTGTGTGCAGAAGCAGAAGCGTAAATGCATGATGTAACATTTCTGCAGTAGCTAACACTGTATGCTTAGACAGACACTTCTCTACTGCAGCTGAATATCCAGTACAATTCACACCCCTATATTCTATTCTAAGACATTTGTTTGTGATACGGGTCATTTTAATTCCACATGGTTTGGGAATTTTGAATCACAAGTAACTTACCGGTAAAGTAATGACTGTTAACTCATTAAGAGCTATAACTTTGATATGTTTTGATTCATTGGCTAATCTCCCTCATGGTCTTAACTCCAACATTAGGCAGGTTTTTTAAAGTTCATTGATTGGTTTGCAAGCCCAAGAATACACAGCACTACTGCCATACACACTCAAGGAAAAAAGGGAGCTAGAGCATACAAGGACTGTGCCTGCGACTCAAGGAGCAAAAGAGATTATGGATTTATGAGGAGAATATGAACAGCTGGCAGACACTGATAAAATGACCATCACTTCAGTATGGGCTCAGAACAGTCTCATAATACACACATGCACACAGAAGGTTTCACACTTGTATTTCCGGATCCACACTTGTGTTTTTCAATGCACACACAAATGTGTTCCGTTTCATATACATGTAAATAAAATCCAAATACAGAAAAATGTTTTACATATGTATTTTTGATCCACACATATTTGTTTTCCGTTTAAAACCTCTGAACCTGCAAACACAAACCGTTTTATGTGCACGGATCGCTGTGCATTCGTGTGTGGGTTTTTTGAGACTCCCCTGACGGTCAGCCGATTCGTACTTGTAATTGTTTCTATCTATAGCCAATCAGATGTCTCCTTCATTCTAAGCCAATCACATGAGCACGCCCCCACAAGGGTATCATTTCTTGCGTTCATGACACTTCATATACGCATTTTGCGTATTCAGCTCGCTAAACAGAGGGCGGAGCTTCAAGTGATCATGCAGAGCTGTGTGTCTCCGTCAGACTCAGCAGCTGATCTGAGATCTCTCTCGTGTCCGGTTATACTTCACTCGCGTTTATGTCCATATCGATCAGATCCAGCTCTCCTGATCGGCCTTTATAGAGAGCACCGATTAAACTATTAAGAGTGAATATCGGCCGATAATGACCAGTGGGGCTCCCCCCCACGTTGACAGTTAACTGTCTAGCACTGGCTTCGTAGTGCACTGATCGATTAGGCTAAGCTAACCTGTAGCTGCTCCCTCCACACTCACAACAACTTCATGCAGACTAAATAAATAAAGCAGCTGTATTCGCCATACAGGAAACACATATTTAAAACGTTTTTGCCTGCCGTTTTTGTGTACACAAGCATTCATCAATGGTTCGGAAAGTGGCGCTGTACCTTAATAATATAACTTTAGGCTTGTATTTGCGTGTATTTCCTGTTCGGAAAGTGGCAATGTACTGAGAGTGGACTGGAGGTGTCCTGACATTAGCGCCTGCAGGGAGGCTCCATGGACCTGTCAGCTCCCGACTGCGCAAAATGCGTACATGAAGCGCTACGTCATGAACGCAAGAAATCATACCCTCGTGGGGGCGCGCTCATGTGATTGGCTTAGAATTGAGGAGACATCTGATTGGCAATAGATAGAAACAATTACAAGTACGAATCGGCTGACCGTCAGGGGAGTCTCAAAAAACCCACACACGAATGCACAGCGATCCGTGCACAGAAAGCGGTTTGTGTTTGCAGGTGCAGCAGTTTTAAACGGAAAACAAATATGTGAGGATCAAAAATACATATGTAAAACTTTTTTCTATATTTGGATTGTATTTAGGCCTACATATATATGAAACGGAACACACAAGTGTGGATCCGGAAATACAAGTGTGAATCCTTTTGCGGATCATGAAATACAAGTGTGAATCCTTCTGTGTGCATGTGTGTATTATGAGACTGTTCTGAGCCCATACTTCAGAGGCAGTGAGTCAATTCGATGACACAATAACTTAAAGATTAATTGCAAATTGAGGTTACAGGTTACAAAAAGCACATTGTTTTCAGCAAATTGATGGAGGGTTTCTGAGAACACTTGTGTCCTCCCTTAAGAGTCATTTTGGAAGGAATATGGGTGAGTTTTTTGACTTAATGTTTAGGAAATTCTCTTCTCAACTGCTTTAAGACTTAATGGCCATATAGTATGAGGAAATGGTCTGAATGCACCAGACAAATAGTATTTTCCTAACAATTCACAAGGTTCCAGGCTTCAAAATGTTATGTTATTGTCATAATAAAGCAAATATTTGGGAATATTTTCTTTTGAGTACAGATATTGCAAAAATATGCAAACTGGTGCTAAACGTGGCTTGTATGGCTTCATTATATTGTAGATGAATTTAAATACAAAAACCTTTATTGAAAAAGGTGCTTTCTATTCACAACATATAATGCTGATCACCCTTTGAAATGAACCCACACTTAGACATTATCTGACATCCATGGAGTCCTTGGCCATGTATATAAGATGCTTCCAGTCACTTCATTGTACTCATAGTCAAGTGCATGGGCAAATACACATAAATATGCTACATGCCACATAATTGCTGTACTGTATATCTAAAAGTAATTGTTCTTGGTTATTGCTTGTTTTATAATCCTTTATTACTGGGGCATACACTTTTTTTCCTAGCAAATCTTGGAGCTGTTTAATATTGTTACATCATTACCTTGCATTGTTCTTCTTGCTATGCCTGTGTAATTGTTGCTGAACCTGTGGGGATCATCAGCATGTGCTGGTCATCTTGGGCTCTATTTTCCTATAATTACTAATAGAAACTGAGCTGTGTGCATGACAATGAGCATTGAAACATGATATACTGTCATGGTGGGCTCTGGAGTCCAAAATAGAAATTAATGTATTGGTTTTGGCAACTTTTGTTTCACCTTAGCCGACTGAAACCTCTGTTTTTTAAAGTCATATACTGTATATGGAAGAGGAATTCAGATGTTGAGGCTGGGAATTTCCTTGACCTTGAATGTCCCAGCTTTAAGCAAAATGCCGAGCTGCAGGATGAATACATTTTTTTTTTTATTATGATCCTTTTTGAAAACTATTTTATCTAGTTGTTCAACTTCAAATTCTTAGGTGCAGTTAAGCTTTGCAACAGTAGAGAAAATGCTCTTTCAGTTTCCTTTCAGTAACAGGCATGAATGAAATTATTATAAATAAGGGGGGACTTTTTTGATTAAAACACCTATTGACATTTTTATAAACTTATATTTCACAGTCCATCCAAGCCAATTTGGGGAAACGATGTAAGGCTTTGTTGCTACATTGGATACTTTGTATGTATACCCAGACAGCCACCATAATTCTCCCCCAGTAGCATGTAGCCTTGAGCTGGAACCGGAAAGAAAAATCCAGAATGTAACATTTCAACCATGCCTTACTTCAAGCCTTATATTAAAGCCTACAGAAACAACAAATATAATATAGGCCCCTTATGTTTTGTAATCACATTACAAAGGGTTAGGGACATTCCAGGTATTATTTTCATTTTCAGACTTGCTGAGAGTGATTGAAAGGGAAAAAAGTATAAGCAGGCCTTTTTATTTCCTTACTAACCGACCCAATCAGCCTATAACAACTTTTTCTAATAAAAACATACCTGTTTAGGACTCTTACAGAATCCGTTTTTTAAACCCTTTACACTGAAAAAAAGTAGCACAATGGAGAACCTTAAATGTGATCAATTATGATCAGTTGTACCTGAAACCCCTTTTTGGAGGGGAACGGATAAGGGGGTTTGAGACATTATAATTAGCAAAAGTATTTAAATTCTATAAATTACAGTGCAATAAAAATATATTTACTTATGTATTTACTTATATTAATCAAGCCTACAATACAACATTAAAAAAAACCTTCTGTTTGTTGCAAAAAATACATCATTTACATTCCAAATTCCTAGTTTCACTATTAGTTATGCCTTAGACATTGTACGGAGCCCTGGAGGGTTCATAGAGAGAAAAATAAATAAAACGTGGCCACGTTTTACTTTCTCGTGCGCACGCTTTCGTAACTCGTGCGCACAAGTTACTAAAGCGTGCGCACGAGTTACTAAAGCGTGCGCACGAGTTACGGCCCGTCCACACTACAGCGTCTGCAGCGTCTGCAGCGTCGACAGCTTCAATCTGCCCATTCACTTTGAATGGGGTGACGTCACGTTGCCGCTTTTTTTCGCCGAACTGAATTGTGGGTAGCAGAGCGGTCCGTCTCCTCCTGAGACGCTGGAGACGGACCGGGTAGCCAGCGCCAGCCAATCAAATCCCGTTTCGGAAAATCCGACAGATCAAGCCGTAGCCAATCAAACCGCGTCTAAGCTGGGAGAGATATCCCGCCGTTCATTTCTATATTTCAAAAAAAGATGGAGGAGAAACTAATTATCGCCGTAGCAAATCACCCGGTTTTGTATGACCAGACCCTCTTCACCTACCGGGATACAAACCGGAGGAACCAGGCATGGAGGGAGGTGGCAGAGACAGTGGGTGAAACTGGTAGGTTTTCGCCTGTTTGGGGAGTTTATATATATATTGCTCCCATAAAATCCCCGGGGGTTTTTGCTTTCTATGTCGGGGGCGGGAGATACATGTGATTGGTTGTTGGTCGCGATGCTTGAATACAATCCCCAAGCTTCAGACACGCCCAGCTCCAAGCTTTTTTTGAAGCTGTAGTGTGGACGCTCCGTTACTAAAGCGTGCGCACAAGTTAATAAAGCGTGGCCTCGTTTTGTGTGTGTGTGTGTGTGTGTGTGTGTGTGTGTGTGTGTGTGTGTGTGTGTGTGTGTGTGTGTGTGTGTGTGTGTGTGTGTGTGTGTGTGTGTGTGTGTGTGTGTGTGTGTGTGTGTGTGTGTGTGTGTGTGTGTGTGTGTGTGTGTGCGTGTGCTGTTCATGGTAATTTGAAAACAAATGCCGGTGGTGTCGGATACACACGAACACGCACACAGAGCGGAGCTGAGCACACACACACACACACACACACACACACATCATGCACCCCGGTGACAGGACATCTCCTTTGTGTTGTAGTAAATAAAAAGGACGACCAGCTGGAGCCAATCCTGTAATTTCTCCACAGGTGAAAGAGTTGACATGCTGAAAACCAACCCAACCCCTGCAGGGGGGTCTGGGGGGGATTCTCCCCCAGGAAATACTAACATAAAATATACATTCTGGTACTCTCTTGAGAAGAAAAATAAATAAATATATTACTACACGACATATTTAAAAAAATGAATGCCATTTTAGTTTTCTGTTACTTTGTTCTGAAAGCTGAACCTGCTCCTCCTCACAGAGAGAAGAGGGAAGAGGCTGTGTGAATGACTTTACATTGTGGATAAGGGTGGATAGCCCCCATTGTTCTGTGTGTCAAAATGAAAGACAGCCCACACACCTATCAATCATCAAACCGTGGGGTCTTATTTCATTATGTGTTGATTTCTATCAACACGTAATGTTGTATCGATGTATATAGAGATGTACTACAGCAAAAGTATTCTCCGTCGGGACTTCCTGCAACAACACCACGCCGTTATCGTGATTCTGATTGGTCAGAAGACATTATCAAAGATGTTCTATTGAGAAGACGATCTCTACGTGACACAAGTTTTCAAACCGTTTCTAGTCTTCGGTATTTACTGCTGTCTGTGCAATTTACTCCGCGCGAGTTGGCGGACTTTATTTAGCTTACTTTAAAATCATTTTTCATGTTGGGGCTAAGCCATTTCTTGGTATGGCTGTAGCCTACCCCAGTATACCCTGGCGCCGCCACTGAACATAATAATAAAACAATTAAAATGTTGTATTCAGCCCTGATTAAAACAGCGGACCCAAATCCTGGATGGGCGGGCCCGGCCCCATGGGGCCCGCCCATGACGCCGGGTATTCATATATTGGTCCATAATCAAGCCTACAGTAAAATAGCAAACAAAGTTACAAAAATATCCAAAATCCTAGTTTATATTTACCATATTTGTCATATTGTTGCATGTACACATTTGTTTGTGTACAATAAGGTTTTTTTTTACCTCCAAATAAAAGGGGTTTAGATCATGAGATGATTCTTTGTATTTATATCGTTGGATTTGTAATATGAATTTACCAGACAAAGACAAAATCTCTTCTTCTGGATCGATTTGTATAATTTTTTTAAGAACTACACATTGTGCAAATGACACTGTTACTCTGTAGGAATACAATTATAATTTGGTAGACTCGTGTTTTTTTAGGTTCTTTTATTAGGTTATTTGGTGATTGATTTGATAATGAAACATGAAAGGCATTATATAGCCATTTTGCTCATGTCTCTCTTTCTCTGAGTCACTTGAGTGTGTCCCCTCCTATGTCTTCGTCCCTCTCTCAATTCCTGGCATTCCCTCTGTTTCCCTGGAGTGAGGCTGTGTTATGGCTGTGCCCAGGGCAGAAGACTATTAATAAGACATACTGCTGTGGAAAGGTATAGATCAGATGAGAAAACAGTACCATGGGCTACTGCATAGCGAGTGGAAGGCAAAGAGAATGAGAGAAAGCTAGAAAGAGATAGATTGAAGGGAAGACATAATGCCTAGGGTACTGTGAAAAAATAGATGGCCCTCTGTCTTTGAAATAGCAGAAAACAAAGAGTTGGAGAGGTAAAAGAGGGATGATGAGGTCTAAAATGATGAACTCAGCAGAGGGCTTATAAAAGGGCAGTTATGGTAAGATGTATATCTGGGGGATACTTCAGGTATCTTGGAGTGTGTGGATAAAGGAGCAGATCAGCAATTTGGTGCGGAATAAAGATGGGAAGAAAAGTTGCCTGAAAAAGATGCCGGTCTCTGAGTTTAAAATAAAGTTTAAATAAGTCAAAAAACTAAAGAAAGTCGAGTGAATCTCTTCGACCACTGATACTATGTTGTCTTTCGTTTGACATACCATAACTATTGCTGCGTACCGGTACGCCGAACCGGTACTGGACTTGTAAAAAGTTTCGGTTCAAGTCCGGTTAAAACCGGAACGTCGGGAACCAGTACTTGGACTCGCAAAAAAACTAGCACTTACGTATATTCTGGTGTCTGTGGTTATTTAAACATTCCCTGATAAACGTTATTCAGCATCAATAAATGAGTGCTAATCCCAGTGTGCTCAGTGTACAACATCACATGTCATTTCACCTTCGATTCACGGTTTGAAAACGTAGCATATCGCCACATGCTAATGCTAACCGGAAGTGAATAATTTTCAGAATAAAAGTATTAAGTTAATAGTGTGAACTTCCGTTTTTTTCAGAATAAAACATATTTAAATTAAATAGTGTATTTTATTCAAAATGTCGCCATATCAACATTGATTTTAATTTCTAACATGTAGTATGTAGACCTACTGTATAATGTACACATGTAGAGTTGTAGAAAATACATGGTGTACAGACAGTACAGTACACTCTGACTGTAGTCAGTCACTCCAGTGTAGCTATACTGTATAGTTGGTGTGTAACAGTGTAATGCGTATAGTCTACTCTACACTCTACCTTTCAGGCACGTTTTAGGGATTTAGGCTCAGTCAGCTCAGGGACTGTTTGGTTTCTTTAGTTTGGTAAATGAAATAAATGTTTGAACTTTGTAGTAGTTCACTGTAGTTGCTGTCATAAGTCATTTGTAGACTAAGTGGCAAAAAGTTTTTTTTTTTACATTTGTACTTTGTAGAGAAATGTAGACACAGTTGGAAGGGAGCACAATAAACCTGACGAGTTTGAATTTGAGTTGATTATGAGTTAATTTTCAATTGATAATTAGCTCACAATAAGTTCACTTTAGTTACTCACACAACTTGACACAAGCCATGGGTTCAGGTCCGGACTTATAAGTCCGGACCTGAACCTGAACCTCTGGACTTGAGTCCGGACCTGAACCTGAATGTGAGTCCAGGTACGCAGCACTAACCATAACCATGTTATAGATAGATAGATAGATAGATAGATAGATAGATAGATAGATAGATAGATAGATAGATAGATAGATAGATAGATAGATAGATAGATAGATAGATAGATAGATAGATAGATAGATGGATAAATACTTTATTGATCCCAATTTGGGAAATTATTTAGTCAAGTGATTTCAGACTTTATAATGCAATTCTTAAAATGTATCTTTATTAAGATGCCAAACTGACTTACTGATACAATAAAGCAGTGTGAAAAAAAGGCCACTATTTTGTTTATCAACATGATTTCCATGAAGGAGTCTGTTTAATACCCTTGTTAATATGCCGATGGTTTTAAACAATGGTCAATTAGATATGCTAGCAGATAGAGAGCACTGCATAACAATGGCTGGGTTCTAATTACCTCGCCAAATGAGTGTTTGCTCATGCTCCTATGGATCACAAAACCTATAAGACAGAGTGGCGCAGATGGATTGAAGGTGAAAGGTGCAGTTGTATGAAACGTAACCTTCACTGATAAAAGCCTGATTGATACGAGGTTGTATCAACTTTCATACATCTTTCAAATAATATCTCCGTTACAGGATTTCATACATTGACCTGAACTCGCTGTGTTTGTCCAGGAACCTTTTGTATTCAGGCATATTGTAACTGTGCATGTTTTATGACACAAAATAGGTCAGGTTATTAAGCACTGACATTGTGCAAAGCACCATACCAGTGTATAATAGCGCATTTCCACTACAGCGTGGAGTTCGCTTTAAGCGTTTTTGGTTGCGTTTCCCCTTGGCGTAGTTCCGGCTAGCGGGTACTATTTCACAGTTTTTCTGGCCCCATAAAATCAAGGTTCTTTCCGGGCCAACAACCAGGCTGAGTCGGGCTGAGTATGCTAAACTAGAGAGAGAATCGCTGGCAAGGGGGCTACAACAAAATGAACATATTTGACCGTGATTTAATTGTAATACACATTTCAAAATGATGCCGAAGTAACAACATACTGATACCGGTTAGTAAAAACCATGAATTAATGCTTTGACAAGTCTGCAGACAGACGGCAGGCAAAAAACCTTTTAAAATGCGTGTTTTCTAAATGGAGATCGGCTAAGCTAACGCAGTATATTCTCCGACCGTCCACACTCACAACAACGGCCTATACAGACATAAATAAACCAGCGACTGTATTCGCCATGACACAGACAGTCTGTGGTTTGTACTTGTTTAACTTTTGTCTAGTTTCTGAACACATATGAGGAGCTGTGAGCTTGAGTGCTACCAGCTAACGGCTGATGTTGTTTTTCTGTGGTTCTCATTGAAGATGACGTCACGGCTCCGCCTACACTGTGTCACTATAGTTACTGCCCCAGCTACTAAACTGTAATGGAAACGCAGCATAAAGTGAGCCAGTCCTAACAAGGCCTAGCCATACCGAGCGAGGCCGAGCAAGGCCCTGTAGTGGAAATGCGCCATTAGAGGCCCTGAAGAATTCCACAATATTTAAATACATTGTCTGTCAATCATAGAATTTTGACTTTTCAGGTTTTAGAATGACTTACGGGGAGTTATTTTACCAAACGTTAACTTTTATTAGTAATAGATACACTTGAATCAAGAAATCTTTACATTAAAATAAGACTCTTTTGAAACCAGACTTTTAATTTGTAGTGCCACTATGTTTTCCACATGTTGAGTTTTCAGTTGAACAGCATTCTGGATGATGAGGAGCTTTATTTCTGCTCTCTTGCACCATGACTGTAAAAGATGACAATGTACTGTATGCACATTTGTCAGACTCACAAATGTAAGGATAAGTTACATTCCCCTTTTTCCAAAGGAATGATTTTGTTTATTATGTGTGTGATCATGAAGGTACATTCTCTGTATGGTTGTAGACTTTAAAAGAGCATATTACATGATAAATCAAGGAAAATGTGAAATCAAGGTTTATTTTTTCTCTCTCTCTCCTTGCAGGTTGTGAGCTTATATATCGTAATCGTGATGGCGATGTTATTAAATTAAATGTCGACACTGATGAAAAGACCATCTTGGTGCATAAAAAGAAATTTGTAAGTATTTTGCCATCTTTTCCCCCTCTTTATTTTCTCATACAAAAAGGGCTGAATAACTAACTATGGCTGTTGATTAACTAAATTAATGTTCTTTTTATATCTCAGCCAATCAAAGCACCTAAAGCTCTTTTTATTGCACAGCTTAATCAAATGATTCAACCTGTCTCTGGCCCAAGCAGTTGTTCCCACCATCTTCAAGACCGCCACCATCGTGCCAGTGCTGAAGCTCTCAACCGCTACGGCTATTAATGACTTCCGTCCTGTTGCACTCACCCCCATCATCGCTAAGTGCTTAGAGAGACTGGTTCTTTCGTACCTGAAATCCTGTCTGCCTGCTACACTGGACCCATACCAGTTTGCCTACCGCTGCAATAGTTAAACAGAGGACGCCATCTCCACGGCACTCCACTCTGCCCTGACCCACCTGGATAGCCCCAAATCTTACGTCAGAATGTTGTTCATACACTGTAAAATGTTTGACTGTAAAATTACAGTAAATTACTGGCTACTAGTTGCATGGATTTCACAGTAATTGACTGTGAATATTTCAAAGTAATTGACTGTGAATATTTCACAGTAATTTATTGTAGATATTTTACAGTAAATTAGAATAAAAGTACAACTAAATACTGTGACTTTACAGTTGCCATGCACATGGAATTACTGTGTATCACAGTAATTCCATGTGCATGGCAGTACAGAGCTGTGGTATTATGGTACCTTGCTGTACATCAATTACAGTAATTACCTCTATTTTCACACTATTACTGTAGAAGTAATGCAACACAGTAGCCAGTAATTTACTGTAAATATAAAAATGTAAATAATACTATATTGTAAATCTGACTAGTTAACTGGGATTGTACCATAACTACACAATTCAATCAGCTCAATCAACAAAGAAAAACAAAGAAAATGCCCATTTTAACTTTGTATTACTCCATTGAAGTACAAAGTACATTTCACAGTGTCTTGGACATGTTGTTACGGCCCCAACCTCTACTCCGCGGTAGTGGCTCGTGCTGAGACCCGCAACATGAAAGAATACACACAATAACCGGTACTTGGTAACGAGCATTTATTGATAATCAGCCGTTTGCTCACACAAGCGAAACGGGAAACAAAAAGAGGTCTGGAGGACTGGCCAAAAGGAACAAACAGAAGGAGGGAACCCGAGCCAGCCACACCACGGGCCGTAGGACCCAGAACTTCCCCCCCCCTAACCACATCTTCCAGCTTCTCTTTATGTATACACGGCTGAGTGGAATTTGGAACACCTGGGCAGAGGCGGAGCCAGGGGCAGACCAGGTGCACCTGGGCAGAGGCAGAGCCAGGGCAGACCAGGTGCACCTGCTGCAGGGAGACAGAAAGAAAACAAGGAGGGGAGCACGTAACTTGTCTACAGACATCCACTCAAAGTCAACAATTGTTCTGAAGAATGTGCTGACATGGGGGTTTAAATTGCCATGCCTCTTTTTGGCTTTCGAGCCCGTCTCAGGATTAATGCCCAGGAAGCACCTGAAAACAATAAGCCAAGACAACAATTTCAATGTTGCATCGTTTATTTTAAGGCACATGCAGCGGTGCCCCTTTCAATTTAAGTAAAACCTGCACCAAAGAAATAAATTAGTTTTTAAAGCAAGCAAGAGCGATGAAAGCAAGAAAATCACTTAATTTGTTGTGTTATCACAGAGGATGGTCTGAATACAGCATTTTACTGTGAAATAATACAGTAACATGTTGTGAAATCCTGGTAATCATTTATCCTGTACATTCACAGTAATTAACTGTGCCTGTATTGATTTCACTGTGAAATTCAAAATTACAGTATTATATTGTGAACATTACAGGTAAAGACTGTAAAGTGGTAAAACAGTAATTTATTGTAAAATATTACAGCTAAATATTGTGACATCATGGTAATATTTTACAGTGTAGATTTCAGTTCAGCATTCAACACTGTGATCCCATCCAAGCTGATCTCCAAGCTTCGCCAGCTTGGTATCAATACATCGCTCTGTAACTGGATCCTGGACTTCCTGACTAACAGACCCCAGTCTGTGAAGTTAGACAACTGAAGTTACCTACTGTAACTCCAGCTTCTATGAGTATTGGCGTAGCCCGCTAAGCCTATCGCTATTGGGTAATCCCCCCACGCAGCACTGAAACACTTGTAGTCCACGCCCACCCGCAAGGTGGGCCCCACCCTCGGGCTCCCTTCCGGTATAAATAGGAAGGAGGCCCGACAATCTGCTCCCACACAAAACAACTTTCTTCAGATATTCGTGGAGCCAGTGGGGCCCAGAACTACGCCAATACTCATAAAAGCTGGAGTTACAGTACGTAACTTAAGTTCTATTTCGTATATGGCTTCGCCCTCTAAGGCTATCACTATTGGGTTAAGGGCGAAGCATGATGTAGTCTGCGCGCCACTGGGTCCGCCCGGTACTAGAAGCACAGACACACCTGCTCAGATAATAACCCATGCCTATTGCGCCATGCGTAATGGCGCATCGCCGTCCCAGGAATATAGCATAACATGAATATTCTCCATGAGGGGACAAAGGCTGGGAACAATACATACCTGCCGCTGTGAAAAAGTAGAAACGAAGGTCATACTTTGCCCAGTGACAAAAAGAGGCGGAACAGCAGCTCTCTGCGTGTAGACAGGCAGGAGACAAGACACTCCATACAAAATGTGTCAGAGGAAAAAAAGGAAACATCCCTCTCATAAGACGGAAACAGGGCCGCTCTCCGCGTGCCAAGAGGCAGGAGAGAGGCGCACAGCTGGATCCCTGATGTCACTCACTCTGACAAGACAATCAATACAGGGTATGTCAGAGAGGAATGGGAGACATCCCTCAAATACAATTGAATAAATGAACAGGGGGAAGACCAAGATGCAGCAGTGCAAATGTCTTCACTGACATTCCTCCGAGCAAAGCCGTGGAGGAGGAAATTCCTCTGGTGGAGTGCGCATTGATGTTCTCCGGGGGATCCACCCCAGAGGAGACATATGCCTTTGACACAGCCTCACACAGCCAGTGTGACAGCTGTTGTGCAGACAGAGGCTGCCCCATCAAGCGCTCTCTATAATGCACAAATAGGCGCTGAGAACGGCGCAAGGCAGCCGTGCGCGCCACATAGCAGGACAGCGCGCGCACAGGACAGAGGAGATGAGACGTGGCTTCTTCCTCCGACCTGTGAGGAAGATGTGGGGCGGTGGTGGCGAAGTCGATAGGGACTTGGTTTGGCAACTCGGAAGGTCACCAGTTCAAGTCCCGGCAAGACCAAGTGCTACCGAGGTGTCCATGAGCAAGGCACCGTTCCCTACACTGCTCCCCGGGCGCCGTTCAAAATGGCAGCACACTGCTCCTAACACAGGATGGGTCAAATGCAGAGAAACAATTTCCCCACTGGGATTAATAAAGTATATAAAAAAAATCCAAGGTGATCACTCTCGACCTATAAGAGCTTGTGATGACATTTGGCATAAAAGCCGGGTTAGGGCGTAAAACAGCTGAACAGCCATCTCCTTGGATCCGGAGACATGACGGAGCCACAGGGAGAGCAGACAAATCACTCACGCTTTTCGCTGATGTTAGAGCCAAAGGTAATACTACTTTGGCTGACAACAGTCTAAGGGGAACCTGATCTAAAGGTTCAAATGGGGTTTTGCTTAGTGCGCGTAACACCAAAGCCAAATCCCACTGAGGCGCCAGTGCGCGTGACACAGGTCTGAGTCTCCGTACTCCTCGCATAAAACGGCTGCTGCGCTCTGCGAGCCCCTCGGTTCAATTCTCTGGAAATATACATTGCTCTGATGGAGAGCAACGTGTGTGCGCGCCCAGAACATCAGCCGCCTGGCTGCATTCAGAAGCTGCGCAGATCATACTCCTCCCTGGCGATTGAGGTATGGCTGCTTCCATAGCCGTGGCCTGTTGTCTGTGCGAATCAACACATGTTTGATTGTACAGCAACGGGGCGACTCCCCCGTTATTTTCCGGGATTTAGCAAATAGCGGGAGTTGGTGGACCGCTCTACCAGCGTCACCACCCCTGATTTTCCTCCCTTTTGAAATAATGCCTTTTTCAACAGGAGTTCCTGCAGCGCTGAATGGAGCGCAAGACACTGTTCCTGGGATGACAGGAGTGTTTATTGTATCCCATGGAACTGCGGGGGGGAGAGGCTTCTCTGTGATGTGCCGTAATGGCACATCACATGGTGACGAGCCACGCCATCACCCTGGCCGCCGCTGCCCGTGAGGCGAAAGGGCTGCGAGGGAGTCTCCTCACGCTGCATTTCACTCGTCTCTCATCATGAGGCGCGTACCCACCCAGGTGATGAGTGGTGTGTGCAGTGCTGTCCACACGAGGCGTTATAACGGTGCTCGTGGGTTTATTATGACCGTGTGTAGGAGGCATATCTGGGACAGAGGAATGCCGCGAGCTCTGCAGTTTATACCGGCAGCGAGCCCTGCTGTCTACTTAATCAACAGATTAGTGGCAGCCGGCTTAATTAGCGAGCTCTGCAGTTTATTAACCGACAGGTTAAAACCAGCAGGCTTCTGCAGCGAGCCCTGACGCCGTGGCGGGTGCTGCGGGCGCTGCCGCTGGGGGCGCTCAGCCTGGAATACTGACAGATCAAGGATGGGTCTCATTCCCTCGTTCTGGCTTCTCTGTGATGTGCTGTAATGGTCGTCATGGTGACGAGCCACGCCATCGCTCTCGCCGCCACTGCCCGTGAGGCGAAAAGGGCTGCGAGGGAGCCTCCACACGCTGTGTTTCACTCCAGCTCTCATCATGAGGCGCGTACACGCTTAGGGGATGAGTGGAGGTGTGTGCAGTGCTGTTCACATGAGGTGTGTAGGAGGCGTTTCTTGGACAGAGGAATACCGCAAGCTCTGCAGTTTATTAACCGATTACAGGTTATAGGCAGCTGGTTTACAGAGTGGGGAATATGTGAGAAACACTTGTTACTGATGACTCAGTACAAAAAGTTGGAAAATGAACACACTTTATTTTACTCACAACCCCCAGAACGTCAGAACCGGCTCTGCTTCCTCGGAGGCTCTCGTGGAGCAGACCAGGAGCGAGGGAGCCTCACTCCCCTTTGACTCGCCTCTGGGAGACCCTGTCTCTGGGGTGGCGGGGGAGCGGGGACGTGGGACGGATCCCCTGCAGCCGCGGTTGCTGTGGGCGTCTCTCCGCTTGCGGCCTCTGCTGCCGGTGTGGACGCCGCGGCTGCTGCGGGCGTTGGTGCTGCTGTGGGCGCTCAGCAGGCTGGAGCTAGCTGATATGCTGGCGAATGTCGTCCGCTTGTTCCGCGGCAATCTTCATGGACTCCACCATGGCGTGGAACTGGGGTCGTCCGGGCTGTTCGGAGCATCCAGTAGCACTTTTCTGGCCGTCTCCGTAACAGACGCCTGCTGCAGCCAGAGGTGGCACTGGATCTGTGTCACCCACGCGGAAATCCTCGCCTTGCTGATTTCCTCTGCCTCGTCAGCGGCCAAGGTGGTGGACCGCTCTACCAGCGTCACCACCGAGTTGCAGAGCAGCGTGATGTTATTCGCCGCCGCTGACACCTGAAAGGCACACTGGTGCACCCGGTCGGCATGGCGGGCGACATACTGGTCTCTGGGGGCGCTCAACGTAGGGCGCTCAACGTAGGGCGCTCAACGTAGGGCGCTCAACGTAGCTGTGCTCAACGTAGGGCGCTCAACGTAGGGCGCTCAACGTAGGGCGCTCAACGTAGGGTGCTCAACGTAGGGCGCCGTCCGGCGATTATGTTGGCCTGTCTTACCCCAAAAAATGCCATCAGGCTCGGCTCCAGAGAAGGGGCGGCTGGGAAACCAGCATCTGTGAACCCCTCCACCTTGGTGAGGGGAACAAATGTGGCCACCGGAGCCTTCAGGGTCCTCGGGTTCGCTGCCGCCCCCTCCTGGAACCTCCTTATGGGCGGGAAGCGTGGCCAGATTGGGTCACTCCTGACCGTCTGCACCCGCAAAAAAACTCTGGTCATGTCGTCCGGAGCACACCTCTCCTGAGCTAGGGGAACGGGGAGATCTCTGCAGGCGGCGGCCGCCTTGCGTATGATCTCCGGCAGTTCCCCTAGGATGCCACCTATCGCCGGTGGCGCTGTGGTGACGGAGAAGGGGAAAGTATGTTCGGCCGCCAAGCTGGCAACCTGCTCCGACGAGGAGGGAGGGCAGAACCGAATGGTGAACCGTGGAGGGAGGTGGTGTAGGAGTTGTCTGACTCCTGCCCGGCACTCGGCCCCAGGGACACAAGGCCCCCGTCCGTGGGCTCGTAAGCCTGGACGGGCCAATCGTCCTCCTCGGCCGCAGCAGCGAGAGCGTCCGCTCTCCGATTCCTGTCGCCCGAGTGGAGACGGGCACAGTGTGTGCATGCTACCTGCTGGTTTAGAGCCGTGTACGCGTACTCTGACCCCAGGCAGGATTCGCATACTGTGTGCTGGTCATAACTCATTATGAACCCAGAGCCACATGAGGGACAATCTCTCACACAATTGTTACTCATGTTTACTCTGCAATTGAAGTGTCTCTTGTGTTTCAGTAACGGGGTGCTGAAGAAAAGAGGGAGCAGATTGTCGGGCCTCCTTCCTATTAATACCGGAAGGGAGCCCGAGGGTGGGGCGAAGCCATATACAAAATAGAACCTCTCCTCCTCCACTACTACCTTGAACACTGGCGTGCCACAAGGCTGCGTGTTGAGCCCTCTCCTATACTCCCCGTTCACCCATGACTGCACTGCTGTTTATGATTCTAACACCATAATAAAGTTTGCAGATGACACCACGTGGTTGGCCTGATCAGAGGTGCCGACGAAACGGCCTACAGGGGTGAGGTACAGCACCTGGCCACATGGTGTGCTGACAACAACCTGGCTTTCAACACCAAGAAGACCAAGGAGATAATCGTGGACTTCAGGCGGGACAGGAGCCATGCACACACCCCCATCTGCATAAACGGAGTTGCAGTGGAATGTGTGTCGAGCTTCAAGTTCCTTGGCATTCACATCTCCGATGACCTCACTTGGTCTCTGAACTCCTCCATCCTGGTCAAAAAGGTGCAGCAGCGTCTCTACTTTCTACGGGGCCTTACGAAAGCCCACCTTGGTCCCAGGATCCTTGTGGACTTCTACCGTCGAGAGCATTCTCACTAACTGCATCATAGTGTGGTACGGCAACTGCTCCGCCTCAGACCAGAAATCACTCCAACGGGTAGTGAAAACTGCCCAACGGATCACCGGCACCCAGTTACCCACCATTGTTTTCCTCAAATGCTGTCTGGGCCAATCCAGGAACATCGTCAAGGATGCCTCCCACCCCAACAACAGACTCTTCACCCTCCTTCCATCTGGCAGGTGTTACAGAAGCCTCCGTTCCCGTACCTCTAGGCACAGGAAGAGCTTCTTCCCCGAGGCTGTGACTCTGCTGAACTCCTCTCCCTTACTCTCTAGCATCATTGCACTCACCTGCACTCAACTGGACTGATTATACGCACTAAATGGACATGTTATTTGCACAATCATGTTACTGTACATTCTTTTTAATAATATTACTATTTATACATAAAATCTGCACTTGCACTCTATTAATAATCTGTCAATACTTACATCGGTATATTGTAGATTTGTTTTGCTCATTCAATGCTCTCTGTATTGTCAGTTTTTATAATATGCACCTTGTTTTTATTTATATTTAGCACATCTTGCATTTCACGCAACGTGAAGTCGGAAACAGTACCGAAGGAGTGGCAGACCGGGGTGGTGGTTCCCCTTTTTAAAAAGGGGGATCAGAGGGTGTGTGCCAATTACAGAGGCATCACACTACTCAGCCTCCCCGGGAAAGTTTACTCTAAGGTACTCGAAAGGAGGGTCAGGCCGATTGTCGAACCTCAGATTGAGGAGGAACAATGCGGATTCCGTCCTGGTCGTGGAACGACGGATCAGCTTTTTACTCTCGCAAGGATCCTGGAGGGGGCCTGGGAGTACGCTTATCCGGTCTACATGTGTTTTGTAGACTTGGAGAAGGCGTATGACCGAGTTCCCAGGGAGTTACTGTGGGAGGTGCTGCGGGAGTATGGGGTGAGGGGGTCTCTACTCAGGGCCATCCAATCTCTGTACTCCCAAAGCGAGAGCTGTGTCCGGGTCCTCGGCAGTAAGTCGGACCCATTTCCGGTGAGGGTTGGCCTCCGCCAGGGCTGCGCTTTGTCACCAATCCTGTTTGTAATATACATGGATCGGATTTCGAGGCGTAGTCATGGGGGAGGGGGTCTGCAGTTCGGTGGACTAAGGATTGCACCACTGCTTTTTGCAGATGATGTGGTTCTAATGGCTTCATCGGTCTGCGACCTTCAGCACTCACTGGATCGGTTCGCAACCGAGTGTGAAGCGGCTGGGATGAGGATCAGCACCTTCAAATCTGAGGCCATGGTTCTCAGCAGGAAACCGATGGACTGTCCACTCCAAGTAGGGAATGAGTCCTTACCCCAAGTGAAGGAGTTCAAGTATCTCGGGGTCTTGTTCTCGAGTGAGGGAACAATGGAGCGTGAGATGGGCCGGAGAATCGGAGCAGCGGGAGCGGTACTGCAGTCGCTTTACCGCACCGTTGTGACGAAAAGGGAGCTGAGCCAGAAGGGAAAGCTCTCTGTCTTCCGGGCCATTTTCGTTCCTACCCTCACCTATGGTCATGAAGGATGGGTCATGACCGAAAGAACGAGATCGTGGATACAAGCGGCCGAGATGGGTTTTCTCCGCAGGGTGGCTGGTGTCTCCCTTAGGGATAAGGTGAGAAGTTCGGTCATCAGGGAGGGACTCGGAGTTGAGCCGCTCCTCCTTCGCGTCGAAAGGAGCCAGTTGAGGTGGTTCGGGCACCTAGTTAGGATGCCACCTGGGCGCCTCCCTAGGGAGGTGTTCCAGGCACGTCCAGCTGGGAAGAGACCAAGGGGTAGACCTAGGACCAGGTGGAGGGATTATATCTCTTCGCTGGCCTGGGAGCGCCTTGGGATCCCCCAGTCAGAGCTGGTTGATGTCGCCAGGGAAAAGAAAGTTTGGGGCTCTCTGCTGGAACTGCTACCCCCGCGACCCGACCACGGATAAGCGGGAGAAGATGGATGGATGGATGGACATCTTGCATTTCTGGTTGAATACTAACTGCATTTCATTGGCTTGTACTTGTACTTTGCACAATGACAATAAAGTTGAATCTAATCTAATCTATTCTAAAAATTATCCATTATTGCTGGAAAATGAGAACAATATAGTTAAAATAAGGATATTGTTATGTGGGGGTAACATCAAGATCGAGATATAGTGTCTGTGCTGCGGCAGGCTTGGATGAGGACACACAACATTATGTATGCTATTAAATCCCCAAGCCCCAGTGCAAAGATTAATGCATCTTCCATTTGTTTCAAAATATGTGCAATCCATCAAATGCAGTCATTTAAGGACTAGTTTAAAAATACCACGCATGGTTCAATGTTTCATCCCTATGTCTTTTTTTCTCTTCTTACATCTGCCTTTGCTTCCTTAGGAAATGTACAAAGCCAGCAAGTATGAGGTGTCTCCTGATTTGAAGCATGTGCTGCTGGCCTACAACGTTGCACCGGTGAGCTTCTCATTTGTTTGCTTGTTTTTCGAATTAACAAACTGACAGCCAAATATGTCAGCTGCCTCCACTGGGAGGTGGGGTGGGGTGTTTGCCCGTAAAGCAACATGGGCAGGGGGGGGAGGGAAGATAAAGTAATCATTGCGGGCTGTGAAGGCCTGTCGCACACCGCTGCCTGTCACTGATGGCAGCATGGGCCAGCACAGCCGTGTGGAACTGTAGTGAGGCAGGCAGAAACATAAACAACCCCCCCGGTGCTGAAACAGGCTTGCAGGGTGGGAGATGAGATCAACAGGAAGAAAACAAAGTATTGGCTAGGGATTTATAATTTCTGTTCAATTGCGAATAAAGTATCCTTTGACTTCATCGGCTCCGCTAGCATTTTGATATACAGAAAAGCATTTCAGCTCCTAATATAGGTGGATCAGATATATTGAATCATTTTGCAAGCTGATGTCTGTGTGTCTACTTCATTTTGCCTCACCACCTAGTCACTGGGAGAGATGTAACCTTTTATTATTGCCGGAGATAAATGGAAAATATATCGACACACTACAGATGCCTAGTCTGTTGCGTTGTATGTTTTTGCATTTATTATTCTATTCAAACCTCCATCACCTTGAAAGATGACTGTCATTCCAGCGATACTGTAGCAGAGTACAATGCACCTTCATGCACTGCTCATCTCTATAACATGTTATATGGATCACTTGGTTGATAATAAACTGTGCTTTCATGATAACACACAAACAAGCTATCCTGTTGGAATGTAAATATGTCTATATTTAGCAGTGACTTAATGCACACAAGTGTAGCATACACATGATGAACTATTTGTAAAATGCTAAGAAAAACACATCACAAATATCTGACCAAAAATGTTCATAGTTTTCAAAGACCAGAGGTCAGTGTTAGACATTTTTCTAGCTTATAGTGGGTATCATATTTGTGTAAGAGGTATGTGGATGAGGATAATGTGTATCAGCTTCCAATTAAATAGAAGAGAGAGAAATATGTTGATAGAACTTAAAGAGTAATTACCAGAAGCTGAAATAAATTGTTGAACTGTCCATCGGAGGTATTTTTTGAAGAGGGTAGTTAGTTACTCTTTCGAATTTAACCTGTACTCTGATATAGAGCAAATAAAAGTATGACAGCAGTATTGTGCTGACTATAGATTTTATGAAAGGGCTTAATATTTCCTTGTATGTCTTTCCTTAATCTTTCCTTTTTTAAATTAATTTAAAATAATGAATTAAACTCATTTGTAATTATTTTCTAGACAGTGGCATCATAACTGATTTTTCAAAAATAACAAACAAAACTGTTTCAATTAAGATGTCAAGATCAAACTGCAACCTGTTTCGTGTTAGGATCTGAAATGTTTTTTATTTATTTTTCTCTCCTGCTGCCTTTTCCTACAGGTGTACCAGCATTCTTACACAGCCTTCTACATCATCTGCAGTCTGGATACCCCGTAAGTAGCACAGAGAGCCTCATTGTTCCATTTATATCGTACTGCTTCTACTACTTTTACTTCTTCTGTTCAATTGGTTAATTCAGTTAACTTTCAATTATCCACCAATCCGTCAAGAGAAAGGGTTATTGGTCATCTTTGACCTCAATAGGCAACTAGATTTGACATCCACAGATCCTTCATCTGAACATCCAAAGAGCCAGATCAAGAAGAAACACTCTTTGATGCTACTGAACCACTATGATCTTTATTAAAATGTGTTAAAGCCATATCTTGTATGTGCAATTTAGTTACCAGTATTGATCAGTAGCCAATACATATTGTGGTATATTCTTCAAGTTAGTGTACATCTCACTTATTTACATTTTTAAAAACATCCACACAAGGTCGCAATGTTACATCCACTTCAAGACAATGGTACTTGCATACCATGCTGCGAATGGATCTGGCCCTTCATACATCCAGGACATGGTTAAACTGTACACCCCAGCACGTGCACTCCGCTCTGCATCAGCCAAACAGCTCGCTGCACCCGCACTGCGAGGGGGACCCAAGTTCCCATCAGCAAAAACATGTGGGTTTGCTATCCTGGCTCCAAAATGGTGGAATGAGCTCCCCATTGACATCAGAACAGCAGATAGCTTGCACATCTTCCGGCGCAGACTGAAAACTCATCTCTTTCGACTCCACTTCGAGCGATAGAATAATTAACAAAGCACTTATATGCTGATAAAGGACTGGCTTATCTAAAGCCAGTTGAGTAGCACTTGAAATGTTTTAGCTCTATGAAACCTGATGTACTTATATGATTCTGTTTTCTTCAAGTTTGTATTTTGTTGGTCGAACGCACTTATTGTCAGTCGCTTTGGATAGAAGCGTCAGCTAAATTCAATGTAATGTAATGTAATGTTACAGCACTGTCAGCAGTGCTCAATTCTATTTGTGTGCTGCCACCTAGTGGTAATGGGCCAAAATACATCTTACCTGATAAGCCTCATTCATCCTCAAATCCAGACATAGAGGCAGTGGCACCTCTAATTCTTTAGCCTGCATTGCACAGCACTTTTCTCAATAAGGTGCAGTGACACTGTTTTAGAGCGCTGGTATTTATGGATACACTTAAGCCTTTGTTCTTAAATGAGCTACACTTATTTTTCTCCTGCAGCAGTCCTGAGAGTAGACAGTTACTATGTGTATGTGTCTGCACTTCTATCTTATAGCATTGTTTCTCTGCCTGTGCACCCCAGGGCGACCTGGAACTTGAACCCTCCAGAGGTGCGAAATGCTCAGCTGCAGTTTGCAGGCTGGGGACCCCAAGACCAGCAACTGGTAAGAACTACAATATCCCTGATGTCCCTTGTCTCACATCTGCCTGTTGACCAATGATGTTTGAATGTGAGGATTCAAACAGTTGTGATGTCTAACATCTGTATGTTAGAGATCAAGACTTAAAAACACACACACACACATATAGTCAAGCCCGCCTTAACCTTCTATCAGGCCCTGGGGCTGATGGCCCTCTATTTAAACAACAAATCAAAGTCATTTATAGCCTCGGCAGGCTCTGTGATCGCACACACACACACACACACACACACACACACACACACACACACACACACACACACACACACGCACACACACACACACACACACACACACACACACACACACACACACACACATACACACACACACACACACACACCACTAATTCCGCACCATGAACAGCAACATATGGCCTCAATGCCAGGTATCAGTAGATGAGAATGATCATTATCTCCGGTGGATTAACACAAACCTAGTTATGTAAAACGATGCACAACACATTTAAACCTGCAGGCTACTGGGAATCAATGAATAGTGCAGCATTGCCTTACCTCTTTAGCAGTGCTTCCGTCTGGTTTTCTTTGAAGAAAAAGCCTTTATGATGTTCTTAAAATCCATCTCACGAAGAATGTCATGCTCAATTGACATCAGTGTTAGGTTTCCTTTTCTGAGCGCCACTCTCAAACTTTTTCTTCTCCGAAATGTTCTCCTAAACAACCTTCATCTGTCACTCAATCACTCGCAATTTGAATAAGGCACATGTGAAACATATTCTCAATCCATCGATCTGATTGATTAGCGGAGCAAATGATCAAAATAGTATGGAGGGAAGATATTTTCGTTTGGATTACTGGTCTTCTGGGGGAAGCTTGCGAGTGTGTGTGTGTGTGTGTGTGTGTGTGTGTGTGTGTGTGTGTGTGTGTGTGTGTGTGTGTGTGTGTGTGTGTGTGTGTGTGTGTGTGTGTGTGTGTGTGTGTGTGTGTGTGTGTGTGTGTGTGTGTGTGTGTGTGGTGTGTGTGTGTACGTGTGTGTGTTTGTATATTTTTGCGTTTGTACGTATTGTGTTGGTTTCCCGGGGAAAACACTCACGAGAAACACCGGCTGTTGTTATGCCTGCTGTGACGTCAAGTTACTCCGTTCTCCGCTTGTAATTATGCCGTTACAAGCTTCAAAGTTGTATTTATCATCTGAATTTGCCGAAACAAGTTTAATATTCTGAAAGCCAAGACTTTGATTATTTTAAATCAGATGAAAACAAACTGTAACGGACCCTGCCGTGTTATCTATGATTACTATACGCCAGGGGTGCCCAACCTTTTTTGAACCGAGAGCTACTTTTAAAGTTGCCAGTCTGCCGAGATCTACCAGTCCAAATAGAGAGACGTAGCCATTACTGACAGCCTACTACCAGGTAAATACACACTTATACTTGTATAAAACTGACCTTTGTACAATTAATACCTCGTAAAATAATGCAGATCCTTTATCTTACCTCTTTCTAATCTACACACATACAAGTATTTAACTGAAGCAACACAATAGTGTTGTTAATACAGAGTTGGAGTTTATTCACACGTCACATACTACAGTGGGTAATGTTTTCAAGAAACATTGAACAGTGCTGCCACATATGACACAGGAAAAAAAGAAAAGACGCTGAACCCTTTCTTTGCCATTATATAAAAATAGTGTTGCTTCAAAAATATAAATTAGGCTTACTAATAAGACAACTCAGATCTGAAGCTACTCAGGAATCTGCTGCCAACGTGCAATAAATAAGACAAAATTAATTGAATCAAACCCTTTTTTGTTGCATTTTAGTAGAGTATACAAATAAATGCCTTTTTTAAAATAGGATGCAAGCAACAGTTTCTTAACCTGAATTGATAATAGACTATAATCAATTTAAGTTTGCATTCTTATACCATTTTGTACAATAATTATAATGACTAAGTTCAAACAAACTAAAACTCACAGCTGATTAATAACGGTATCTAACTTGAGTTTTTATTATATCAAAAACCTGTTGAAATGCTACTGTTATTGTTGTTGTTTACTGTCCCCAAAAGCGCGTCGGCAGCGTCCAGGAATACTTCTTTCACAACTTCGCCATCTTTGAAAGACTTCATGTGTTTCGCAAGAACGTGACTGACACGATAAGATGCTATGGTTGCAGCCTTGCTCTTGTTGTTGGGCCTGGTGAAAATGGACTGCTGTGCATTTAGCTGTCCTTTCAGGTCCCTCCCCTTTTGGGAGCGTAGGGCAGAATTAGGAGGGAATTCCGTCTCGTAGCGTTTGTGCACTGTTTTGAAATGCCGCTCCTAAATTACCCTTCTTCGATAAAGCCACGCTCGCATTGCAGATGAGACAGATGGACTTTGAATTGGAATAGATACAAATAATCAGTGAAAATGATATATTTTGGGCTCTTTTGCTTCTGCCATAATTGCGGTCTTGTGTGTGTGCGGACTGTCACTCCTGTTGACACGGACAACGTCAGCGAAATAGTGCCCACTGCCCACCAGCCACGCCCCGACACATGGGGTCACGCCGGCCAATCACAAAGCTTTGATGCGTTCAAGTACATTATTTTGGCACAGGAAGATTATGTTATCGGACATTAACGATAAAACAGAATATTTTTGTTCTATTTTTAGACACATCTCGCGATCGACCGGGAATCTCCCGGTCGATCGCGATCGACTGGTTGGGCACCCCTGCTATACGCCTTACATTCATAATTTCAGCGGAGGGAGGGGAAGCGGCGCTGTGGAACAGCAGAGTGGCGAGGGAGAGCTATCTTCTTCCCTTAACAAGCTTCAAAAATGTATTTATCGTGTGATTTTGAAAATAAAAGTTTCATATTCTGAAAGCCAAGACTTTGTTTATTTCAAATACAAATAAAACACCCGAAATAAAAATAAAAAGATTTTTTTTTTTTTATTGGCTCATGAGAGGCCCCCGATCTCCGTAGGCCCCTGGGCTTCAGCCCAGGTCAGCCCGTGCATTAAGGCGGCCCTGCATATAGTAGTCAAAAAGTAGCCAGGTGCCAAATATGTGCAAAGTGCAACCATGCTGTGCCCTTTACTGCCAAATTATTAATTCATGAATTTAGGGGAATCTATAGCAGCCCCCTAATAGAGAACCGCAGTGCTTATGATTTTCGAATCATAAATCTATCGATCATAAATCTATCGATTAGATTTATGATTCGAAAATTATAAAAGTAGGGTAGACATGTGGATATTATCCGGCTGAAAAAACCGTGATCTGTCTCTTCAATTTGTGTCAACCACAGACCTTATTTCGAGCTATTTTCCAAAATCCTATGGAGAAATTGCATTGGTTTTTGTCGAAGGAACCGGAAGTGGTGCCTGACTGCCTGCCTTCTTCCGATTCTCCCTGAACTGCCTGATCTTTTTAATGTTCAATGTTAACCATTTGTGCAGATAGCATGAAGTAGAAAAGATTGCCGATGCTAATGTAGCGTTAGCATGTCTCCCCCGGGGGCATCCGGGCTTAAACAGTATATTATAGAATGATCACACCGGTGTGACAGTACTCTTCAAAGGGTTCACGAAATATGACTACTACTCTTACTGTTTAACATTTTGGGTTACTTAATGTTACTTCATGTTAAGGCTAATATAAATGACAAGGCTAAGGCTGTAAGGCTAACTAACGTGCTTGCTACTAGCTAGGTAGCTAACTTGATCCAGCCACTCCTGGTCCTTTCATCAGACGGGAAGCGAAAGAACGAGCAAGACCCATTGATGGTATGATTACAACCTGCTGGTACTAAGGCATCTTGTTAAAGTTATCTTATTTTAGCTATCTCTTATATTTAGTGGAGGAAAACAATTATGAAATCAGTTATGACATCACTTACTCTGGGATTTGCAGTCTTTCTAGTTGCGTATTTTTCATAGTCTTATATTTCAACAGTTTTACGACAAACTGACTTTTTTTGGAAATGTTTTTTTAAGATTGACAAACATATGTCTAATTCATGGCACAATTCAAACGGGATCGAAAGATATGTTTTCTCTGCCCATTGACTTCAATACATAATTTTTCCTAAATAAGGTCCCATGGGTCGGAAGTAGATGGGCGGGACTTCGCCTCTCTATAGGAGGAGTATTAATCATTGATAAAGGGGGTGTGAAAGGTACGCGTGTTTTCTACGTTTAAAGAGCAACTTACAGGGTTTTTTTATACTAGATTTATGCTTAACCTTGCCTGAAAATTACAATTAAAAAAGTTAATGCAGGATTGTATATGTTTTACGAGACATAAGGGCAGGAATTCAGAGGGGAAAGGAGCCGTTTTGAGCTCTGCTACAAAAAACAGTTTTTGAAAGACATACGTCAAACGCGTCATATTACGTCACATGGGGGAGCAACTTTCTCGGACTCCTTCTCTGCCCAATCCGCGGTAGTAGCTCGTAGTTGGTTTGAGCGGTTGTGATTTAGTGAGCTGGTATTTTTTCGGTAATTTTACATTGCATTTCACAATTTTTAATCATGGTGAGCTATTGTGTTTGTGCAGGTTGCACAAACTCCAGCCTGTCAGGAAATCGAGTCCACAGTTTCCCTAAGAGGAAAAGGACCGGAGCTAGTTTTCGTTCCTGGGTGCGTTGTGAGAGGTGCATCCACCTCCCTGCAGCACATAGCCTACTCTCCACAGCTGAGGCCTATCAAACAAAGCGTTTATCAGGAAACCGTATTACATCTCTCTCCCCCGCTTCGCTGCTCTCTCTCTCCCCCCTTCGCTCCTCTCTCTCCCCTCCGGTACACAGCACCGTAAGACGTAGTGTAGAGTTGCATTAGGTAACGTGAGATACGCGAGATACGTCTGATACTTGCGCATTAGTTTCTCTTATGGATCAGTATCAACAGTCCTGCCAGTAATGTTACTATATTATCAATACTACTTTAGTTATAGCCTGATATATGATAACTTTACAATGTTGTGATGTGACCGATGTTAGCTAACATTAACTGTAGCTAACGCGGGTCACTCACCAAGACAGTTGCCCTGTTCTCCACTGATTCTCCTCACACCACAGCTCAATTTCTCTCCGATGGCCGTTATTTCTTCTAATCCTTGGCTGCTCCTGGTCTCTTGGCTGCCTAGCAGGCTCATAATTATAAGGTTGTGGTCCGTCATATGCATACGAATATACATTTTCAACCTCTTCTGTGTCAAAACTAGCATTGTGAACCATGTTTATTAATACGTTAGACCGGCCGCTCTCCCTCATGTGACGTCACACGCGGGTGGTCTTTTTTTATGCGTAAGTAAAAATGTCTTACAAAAACGACGACAGATGTCACTGTATGTATATTTTTTGGAAAATCTAGTGTATACATCATTTTCCTACACATTTATTCACTGGGGTCTCTAACCTGCACGTTGTTCTTTAAACCTGCATTCATTGTTTTTTGGGGGGGTTTTAGTGGCATGTATCAAGCCGTAAACATAACATAATCCCAACTAATTAGGGCCTGAGCTCGACAGAGTTGGAGCTAAGACCTATCGAAATCCTTGTGATTATATTTATTATAATGTTTCTACCAAATGAATTGCCTTTTTGAGGGCCTTTCTCAAAAGATGGAAAATGTTAGGTTATGTTAGGAGCACGAGCAAACACTCATTTGGTGAGGTTAGGTTCAGGTTAATGTTACGGCAGGGATTCTTGAAGTACCACAATGTACCGCTACTCTCAGCTTTCATATTATTATAGTTATTTTATTGAATTGTTGGTAAGTATTATACAAATTAAGACAATTATTTATTTAACGCAATGTAACGTAAAGCAATGTAACGTAATGTAACGCAATGCAACGCAACACAATGTTATGTTACATAACACAATGTAACGCAACATTACAGATTGGTTAGTGACAATGGCGATTCAGTGCTGCGCATGCAGGGATCCTTGAAGTACCCCAACATGCGTTGACTTGCGAAGGCCTTTTTATCGCTGCTTGCAGCTTTAATTCACCATTGTGTTTGTTACTTACAATTGCAATTTTAAGAAAAACACCAAAGGAATTCCATGCCACTTTAGCAGTAAAACTGCTTTAAGTTGTGCAGTGCATAATGAAAATAAATTATCATTAATCCTTGATCAATTATTGGTGGGTTCTTGACTAAACGGACGGAAAAATCTTAAACAATTGAATTGTAAAATGGTAAAAGGAATCAAGTTCCATTGTAACTGATGTTACATTCGTATTTTTTTACCTGAACACATAATTGACAACTATCAACAGGTATCCATTTACCTGTAACACCATTTGATTCACAAAATGTCAAGGCTGCTAACAAGAACCAATAATGTAGTTTGTGCCTGACTTCCATTATTTTCAACCTTTAGTGACTATTTTATATCCATATAATACAGGGGTCGGCAACCTTTTTGATATGAAGTGCCATTAAAAAAAGTTAAATTATCAGCGTGCCGACGATCATGAATGTTCAACGGGGGGGCGGTGAGGAGTTTCAATCAATCAATCAATCAATGTTTATTTATATAGCCCAATATCACAAATGTTACATTTGTCTCAGTGGACTTTACAGTTTGTACAAAATATCAGTATGACAATACGACACCCTCTGTCCTTAGACCCTCACATCGTACAAGGAAAAACTTCCGAAGAAAACCCACAGTTTAAAGGGAAAAATGGGAGAAACCTCAGGGAGAGCAACAGAGGAGGGATCCCTCTCCCAGGACGGACAGACGTGCAATAGATGCCGTGTGTAAATTGAAAAGATAATACATTTGCAACATAGGTAGTCCAAATGTTTGGAAATGCATGTGTGTATAATAGGAAGATGAATCCACGAGGATATCCATCCAGGACCTATGATCCAGGACCACAGCCACGACTCAAGATCCAGGGCTCGCGATCCAGGACACAGGAGCGCAGGATCATCCATGACTCCGGATCCCGGCATATATAGACACCAAAAAGAAAGACATTTGGGGAAGCTGGGTTAATCGGAACATGAGAGTACACAGGTATAGACAGAGAGAAGGAAGAAGTAAGATGTCCCCCGACAAACTAAGCCTATATCAGCAAAACTAGGGGCTGAATCTAATCAGCCCTAACTATAAGCTTTATCAAAAAGGAAGGTCTTAAGCGCACTCTTAAAAACGGATAGGGTGTCTGCCGCCCGAACACAAACTGGAAGCTGATTCCACAAATGTGGAGCTTGATAAGAAAAGGCTCTGGCTCCCATTGTACTTTTAGAGACTCTAGGAACAACCAACAACCCTGCATTCTTGGAACGCAATGCCCTAGTAGGACAGTAGGGTATAATGAGTTCTTTAAGGTGAGATGGCGCCTGCCCATTAAGGGCTTTGTAGGCGAGAAGAAGAATTTTAAATTCTATCCTGTGTTCTATAGGGAGCCAGTGTAAGGCAGCCAGAACAGGAGTAATGTGGTCCCTTTTCCTAACTCTGGTTAGTACACGAGCTGCAGCATTTTGAATCAGCTGAAGCGACTTGACTGACTTCTTGGTACACCCTGATAATAAAGAGTTACAATAATCCAGCCTTGAAGTAACAAATGCATGGACTAGTTTCTCTGCATCGTTTTGAGGCAAGATATGCCTGATTTTTGCAATGTTACGTAGATGGAAGTAGGCGGTCCTTGAAATTGATTTTATGTGGGCGTTAAAGGATAAATCCTGATCAAATATAACACCAAGATTCCTTACAGTCTCACTGGAGGCCAAATGAATGCCATCCATAGTTAGTATATCCTTAGATAATTTGTTTCGTAGATTCTTCGGGCCAAGTACAATAACTTCAGTTTTGGTCGTGTTTAACATCAAAAAGTTTAAGGTCATCCACGTTTTTAAGCCCTTAAGGCAGTCTTGAATTTTATTTAGATGATTAATTTCATCAGGCTTGATTGATAAATATAGTTGAGTATCATCCGCATAACAATGAAAATGTACAGAATGATTCCTTATAATATTGCCTAACGGAAGCATATATAATGTGAACAAAATAGGTCCGAGCACTGAGCCCTGTGGCACTCCATGGCTAACTTTGGTTTGCGTGGAAGATTCATCATTGACACGTACAAACTGAGAGCGTTCAGATAGATAGGACCTAAACCAGCCTAAAGCAGTTCCCTGTATGCCAACTAAGTGCTCTAGTCTTTGCAATAAGATATCATGGTCGATAGTATCAAATGCAGCACTGAGATCGAGCAAAACAAGAATAGAGACACGTCCCTTGTCAGAGTTTGACGCTCGTGAACTGTCAACAGGAAGGCGGGGGGAGCCTCGCTGCGGGGAAGCAGTGTGTGGACCTGTCAGCGCAACTTACATGATGCCGAATTTAACAAACAAATTTAAATAATTGCTTTAAACGGCATAATAATAAGGACGATCGTCCGTTCTGTGATTCTCCAGAACACACAGATGGCCAGTCCACCCCTGTGTAGCATATTATTTAGATGAGAGATGAGCAGATCGCCACTGGGATTTCAACTAAAGACACAGCCACGCAAAAACTGCGGCATTTCTATAGCTCCTTATGGGTACTGCAATTTGTGAAGTTCTTTCCTCTGTGGTGAAACGATCAGCACTGCACCACGGAGGAAAGCGGCAGAAAGTCGCCTGGAATTAAAGAGAGCAGGGCTGCGTTGCGTGCATGGCTTCCTTCTGCGCTGCGTGCATGGCTTCCTTCTGCAGGTAACGGGGAGACACACACTCTGGCGGCGGTCTCGTTCAGGATCCGAAAATACAATTTAAATATGTTGCCCACTTATTCATAGTGTGCCACTGGTTACGGTGCCGCATGCCAATGGTGGCACGCGTTGCAGACCCCTGATCTAATATATTTAACAAGGAACTAAAAATTGACCGTGGTCATAATTAGGGGAAATGTAGGGATGCAAATAAAAAACTGGTTTTGTTCTCCAAATATATTGGAGAGTACTGCTGCATTTCTTTGCCACATTTATAAAAAAAAATGATGTGGGACAGGCCTTCTCGGACAAATTTGGTCTAGAAATATGGGAGGCCCCCTCCTCTAAATTAGTGCTCGGATAATGTTTTTTCTTTCTCTTTGTTTTTCTCAAGTTTAAATATTAGTTTGAGTTCTGAAGAGTTCAGGGTGTAAATTATCTTAATGATTGACTAAGATTTCCAAGTAAACACATAACAAATTATACGCTTTAATATGAATCAAAATAAGCAATTGTCCTTTGCAACTCTTCCAAGATGAGTCATTTTCCGCCTCCTGATATTCTGTCTGTTGCTTTTTAGGGCAGACAGACTGTAAGTGATAACATCCTGCGGCACAATGCTATTAATTACTTGTTATCTTGTCGGTGGATTAATTAACACGGTCGCTAGATGTATATAGCCTCAAGTTTCCTACCAATCAGGAAGCGAGTTCTGTTATTAAAGAGCACAGCTGCAGCTGGTTTCCCTGAAGGTTTAGATGTCCTCTGTTGAAAAGGTGAAGGTTAGAGTGAGAGATGTCCATCAGCTGAAACCAGCTAAAGCTGTTTGCTAGTCAAGACATGTGTTGATTAAAACTCATGCACATTTCCATGGAGAATGAATACTTGCCTATTTTGCTCTCTCAAACACAGCTGTCTATCCACATGTTAAGCTATTTGATAGGATGAAAGTCAATGCACGTGGCTTTGGGCAGAGACATCTGTCTGGACAAACATGTTTAGTACATTCTGTTTTTGTGGAAATGAGAACAGAATGTACCAATGAATTAAAGATTTTCAGTTTGGATGATCAGCCATAGAAGACATACACCATACAGTCTATGGGCTGTGTGTTTGTGTGTGCAAGAGTGACCAAAAGGAAAAGAGACAAACTGTAAGATTGTGTAAATATCACCTTTGATTACATGTTTTCTCTGGTATAGAGTCAACTTCCTATAATAAATCTTTATAACATTTTTCAGACATCCCCCACCTTGCATACACTGTATTTCAAACTTCATGCCAGTTTATTACACATGCTTTCTGCTTACCAAGACTTAAAATGGAAATGCTAGTGACTCTATAATCTGTAATTAAGCTAAATGCTGACATCAGCATTCTCACAATCTCAAAATGACAGTGTAAGCATGCTGGAGTAGTATGTTTACCGTTTTTCACTGTCTTGATTTAGTATGTTAGCATGCAAACATTACACAAGCAACATTGGAGTGCAGTTGGGCTGATAGTAATATTATTAGTTTCGTAGGTGTATATCAAACAAGTCTGAAACCTCTCTAACACCCCCTGAGAACACATTAAAGTTACATGTTGTTACAGTGAATTCCTTTGATTGGTTACATTCTAGTGAAAGTGAAGAATTATGATTTTTCTCAGTGTGTTTTTGCTATTTCAGTTTCATGCCATTATACCCTACTGTCCAACTAGGGCATTGCGTTCCAAGAATGCACGGTTGTTGGTTGTTCCTAGAGTCTCTAAAAGTACAATGGGAGCCAGAGCCTTTTCTTATCAAGCTCCACTTTGAGTACACTTAAGACCTTCCTTTTTGATAAAGCTTATAGTTGATAAAATAATCTAATAAGAGTGCATTGACCTATACATTTTAGTTCTTACTCTTTTTCCTTACTGATGTTATGTAATTTGGTGGTGTGTGTAGGCGGTGGAAGCAGGGAGAGGCATATATGTACCTTGATCCCTGCCGAGTCAACGCACAACTGTTAATTGGTGTCAGTGCCAGAAAACTTTTTAGGAGCAATGCGCTCATGGTATAGATGTGGTGCATACATCTTAATTTCTACTATTTTCCCTAACCCTATCCTAAGGGAGTGCATGTACGTAGACACGTTGTGCCTCTCCACCTCTGTTTCTTACTTCTTATTTGCTACCCTTTTCCCTCAACCTATCCTAAGGGAGTGCATGTACGTAGACACGTTGTGCCTCTCCACCTCTGTTTCTTACTTCTTATTTGCTACCCTTTTCCCTCAACCTATCCTAAGGGAGTGCACACACGTTAGTTTAGGGATGTTAAGATTCACCGATTCGCATCGGTGCACCGGCATAAACGTTCAAGATGCGAGAGCACCGGTTGAAAGAGTGCACATCGGCTACAGTGTTGGTTGAACTCGCGATGCATCGGTAAAAAAACGATTCATTCATATAATATCCTCTCATCCTGTTAGCACTCAGCGGAGATGATCTTTGATCTTTGCTTCGCACTACGGAGGCCGAGAGTCTCAGTTATCAACACACATGGAAGTCGAGGAGAAAGAGAAACAGCGCACCGAAAAATACCTACAAATCAAACGTTTGGCAACACTTCGGATTTTTCAAGAAAGACGGTCAACTTGAAAAATGGCTCGCAAATTGTAAGCGATGCCGTGCTGCTTTAAAGTACACAAGTAGTACGAGGAACTTAGCGACGCACAGAAAGAGGCGACATGGGCTCTGCGGCTGAAAAGATAAACCTGAAAGTTAGACATATGAGTTAAATCACTCAGTGAGGTGTTATGTCAGAGAGAGTGGTATTTAGTTTACAACAGCCTGTGACTGCCAATTATAGTTTAAATGTAAGCAGTTATGACATACCAGTTTGTGAAAGGTTATTTGTATTTGTTATTGTTCATATAGAAACCACACCACTGCTTTCTGCTCACTGGTGAGTTAGCCTATGAATGAGTGTTAAGCACATCAGGCTGGCAGTTGCACTATGGTAGTTGTTATTTGCACATTGTTAATCATGGGCAAGGCATCCTTAAATTGTTTAACTGTGAGGTGTTATACAATTGTACTGTACTCTGGAGAGTTTTTTAAGGTAAAAAAGAAACAGCATGATGGGATGCGCAGTACTAGTAGAGAGCACTTTTTTGTTAATTTATGATTTGCTGCATATTACATTACATTACATTACATTGCATTTAGCTGACGCTTTTATCCAAAGCGACTTACAATAAGTGCGTTCGACCAACAAAATACAAACTTGAAGAAAACAGAATGATATAAGTACATCAGGCTTCATAGAGCAAAAACATTTCAAGTGCTACTCAACTGGCTTTAGATAAGCCAGCCCTTTATTAGTATATAAGTGCTTTGTTAATAGTTCTATCGCTCGAAGTGGAGTCGATATAAGGAATAAAACAAAAATCCTCTGTCGTACCATATTGAAGTATCATTATTTTGCATCGTGTTGAATCACATCGTATCGCATAATGTTGAATCAAATCGTATCGAACCATATCGCAACAGGGGTGAATCGTATCGTATCGCATCGCTTGGTGTTTCAAATGTATCGTTAATGTATCGTATCGGTGCCAACCATAGACTGTATATATAAATGGACGTAGGGTCCGTGACGTCACCCATAGGATTCTGCAGAGTTGCCGTGAAGCCCTTAGTAGGCGGAGTCGGCCACTAACGGCTCGACGGTGTCGTCAGAGTCTAACTCCCGCCTTCTCCCGCCTTCTCCAAATAAGGGCAAAGAGGCGGAGCTGAGGCGGGACAGGGCGGGACCTGCTGCCAACGAGCGTGACGTTCGAGTCCTAGCTCAGGCTAAGAAGCTAAGCTAACATGCTCTCAGTATCAATCAAATGTAAAACATGATTGATGAAAGTAGTAAATCGGTCAGATTTGACCCGAAGACAACAGGAGGGTTAATGCCATATTCACTTAGTAACGCATGAACAACTTTTACAAATATTTCTATATAGTCTGTGTTGGTAAATGTCATCTAGGTTGCACATTTCCTGCTGAAATACATGCATACCAAGTCACTGCGTGGCACTTTGGTTTTGATAAAACAGTGTAGTTCCACTATATAAACGTTACATTCATAATCAAACGAGACAATCTGCAAGATAATTAGCTATTTGGTATTATTCTTAATGCTTGTCATTCACACGTTAATAAAATTAAAATAAGTACCGATACATAGCAGAATAATTGTGGCGGTGTTCAGCTTACTAAGCCTTGCTCAACATCATTTATTTAGCTAATACTACAGCGGGCTGCAGGCGAACCAAGTCCGCGTTACGATGCATTCCTTGATCTCCAGTTATAACGCCGGACTCCGCCACTGGCCGAAGCTAACGGAGCCCCAGGGTGCTAGCTACGGCCGCCGGGACGCGCTAGCGAGCTAGCACCCTGCAGCCCCGTTAGCTTCGGCGGCGTGGACTCCGGCGGCCCACCCCTTTTAACATTTGCTCCCGTTTAGCATTATGGGCGTCATAGCCATATAGTATAAAAGTCTTACCCAAGGCTGAATCATAAACTAAACTGTATATATGTATAAAAGGTTACGTCCTTAGCTGGCTAATAAGCTACATAACAGGCTAAGCTAACAAGCACACAAACACCTGCTAACGGGGTTAACATGTATAATATTATCATTTTACTCACCGAAAAAAGCTGAAAGTAGACTTCTTGGAAGATCTGTTAGTACATTCAAGCGCACAGCACGACATTTTAATTATCTGGTATTTGTAACAATATTCCCTAACAGGCACGATCACCACGAACACAGCTAAAGGATCAAGTACAGTAACTACAACTAACTAACGTTGTAGCCTCTATGGTTGTAGCCTAGCAGATTGGACAAGTTGCTGTTAGCTGACAGTGAGGCACGTATCTGTCAATCAAAGTGACCACGCCCTAATGTATGCACAAACTTTAAGACCTAATATAAATATAAAGGGTCGCGTTAGAAAACAATTCACTCACAGATCCATAATCATGAAGGTGGAATCTAACTATATCGATAATAAAATGTATGGAGCCAGGGGTAGAAACATGTTTTTTTCTGCTGTAAAATCGGGCATTTTAACATGGGGGTCTATGGAAATTGCTCCTTTCTGCAGCCATCGCCTATCGGCCAATATATGAACTGCAGTGTGTGGCACTTCCGTATTGGCTTCCCGGCTCTACCCCACAGTTTGCCGCTTGGTGCCAACGTATCGAGATGCGCATGGCATCGGCCTCAGTGATGGAGATGCACATCCAGTACTCGAGTTGAGGGGGGATGAGGGGGGATGGCATCCCCCCTGAAATAAAAACGGTCAAAATCACCCTTCTAAAACTGCCATTCCCCCTTTTCATCCCTTATGTCATTTTATCAATGAACGTGGCACTGGTATTACTGCTATTTCAACATTCATTTTGCGCATTTTGAGTAAAATACTCTGGGCGAGGGAGCACGCACACACGCAATGACATTTTTACCAATTCACTGACGCTATAAAGTGTGAACCTCCAGCAGGGCAGGTGGTGGTGCTGCTGCGGTGAATAAGGCCGAATATGGATGCCGATGTGCGGACGGTAAAGCACCGCAAAATACACCCCCTTATAGGTTACCAGGGCCATGAGAACATCCGGTACAGGAGGGTGGGGGATGCTGTCAATAAGGCCGACTATGGATGCCGATGTGCGGACGGTAAAGCACCGCAAAATACACACCCTTATAGGTTACCAGGGCCATGAGAACATCCTCCATAGGAGGGTGGGTGCTGCTGTGAATAAGGCCGACTATGGATGCCGATGTGCGGACGGTAAAGCACCGCAAAATACACCCCCTTATAGGTTACCAGGGTCATGAGAACATCCGGTACAGGAGGGTGGGGGATGCTGTGAATAAGGCCGACTATGGATGCCGATGTGCGGACGGTAAAGCACCGCAAAATACACCTAGAGGGCACCAGAGCGCCGTGATGCGCCTATTTGATCGATGCCAGAAGCGCAGGTATTACTCAAAACTGTTGATGAACAGCACCAGAAGAGCTGAAACCCCTCCTTCAAGCAGTGAACACTCTGGTCATCTCCACAGCTGAGTGTGAACGTGGGTTTAGTCAGATGAACATTTTAACCACAACTAGAAGCTCCCTAGAGGTAAAAAGCATACAGCCTTGCTTTTCATCAAGTGTGTTGGCCCTCCACTGAACAAGTTCAGACCAGAGGTATCAGTCAAGACTTGGCTTCAAAGCTTAGCTTAGCTAACAATCCGAAAGCAAGAGACAGAAACATTTAGACCAAAAAACATGATTATGAAAATCTTTGGAAACTTCTATGAGATGGGGGAGAGTGGAGTAGGCAGCCATTGACAACATTGGTCCTATTTTGAATTATCTGTATAATCTTTTAATATATTTTCATATTTTGTAAACAATTTCAATTTGCACTTAATGCCCTGTTAAAAAAAAGTAACATTGGGAATGTTAACATAAAATATTTGTATTTGAACTGCAATAAAATGATGACGGATCAATATTTTTCTAATTTTTTTCCTCAATTTTTTCATGAAGTGTTTAATTTACATAATGATTTAATGAATAACGATAAAAATGTAACCCTTTAGATACCAGTTTTGATCGTATACCAGTAACTGCTTTTTTGAAAAAATACACTATAATTCAATATTCTAAAAACTATTTTGACTTTATTATTAGTATAATCAGCTGATCCATCTGAATAATAAATGAGGGACTGTTAACCTACAACATTTGTACCGTAGACTTCCATTATAACCACATTTGTTTATCCCCTCCCCCCCTTTAAATTAAAGTGAGAAAAAGATTTTGGACTAATTGTCCTCTGCATTTGACCCTAAATGTTAGTGGTGCCATGGCAGCCCGGGGACTGACTCTAATTCTGAGGTGCCTTGGTCAAGAGCAAGTATCTGAACATCCATAACATGCATGTTGTTTTAGGAGTATAATAATTATCTTTATGCTGGTTGGTCTCCCATCCTCTGCGGGTTATCAGCACAAAGTATGTCCCCATATGATAAAATGGTCTGCTTTTTTTTTTTACAACTTGAGTACTGTGCACATCCCTAACGTAGACACGTTGTGCCTCTCCACCTCTGTTCCTTACTTCTTACTTGCTACCCTTTTCCCTCAACCTGTCCTAAGGGAGTGCATGTATGTAAACGTGTTGTGCCTCTCCACCTCTGTTTCTTACTTCTTACTTGCCATCCTTTTCCCTCAACCTGTCCTAAGGGAGTGCATGTACGTAGACACGTTGTGCCTCTCCACCTCTGTTCCTTACTTCTTACTTGCTACCCTTTTCCCTCAACCTATGTACGTAGACACGTTAGTTTAGCTGCTATAGGCTTAGACTGTCGGGGGACACCTTACTTCTTCCTTCTGTCTGTCTGTACCTGCGTACTCTTATGTTTTGAATAACCCAGCTTCCCCCACATTTATTTTTGCTGTCTATCTACGCCGGGATCCTGAGTCGTGGCTGATCCTGTTGCTGCGGTCCTGTGTCCTGGATCCTCTATCCTGAGTTCTGGATTTGAGTCCTGGACTTCGAGTCGTGACTGAACCTATCACTGTGGTCCTGCCTGACTCTCATCATACTCCTTCCCTGATGGCTCCCACAGGATTGTTGACATCCTCGTGGATTCATCTTCTTATTATAGACACATGCATTTCCAAAAGGGATGTGCATCTCCATCACTGAGGCCGATGCGATGCGCATCTCGATACGTTGCCAACGATACGATACATTAACGATACATTTGAAACACCAGTATACTTCAATATGGTACGACAGAGGATTTTATTTGTATTCCTTATATGCAGCAAATCATAAATTAACAAAAAAGTGCATTACATATTTGGTTCTCTCTACTGGTACTGCGCATCCCACCATGCTGTTTCTTTTTTACCTTTTTTAGGTTAAAAAACTCTCCAGAGTACAGTACAATTGTATAACACCTCACAGTTAAACAATTTAAGGATGCATTGCCCATAATTAACAATGTGCAAATAACAACTACCATAGTGCAATGCCCATACAACTGCCAGCCTGATGTGCTTAACACTCATTCATAGGCTAACTCACCAGTGAGCAGAAAGCAGTGGTGTGGTTTCTATATGAACAATAACAAATACAAATAACCTTTCAAAACAGGTATTTCATAACTGCTTACAATTGTAAGGAAGACATTTAAACTATTATTGGCAGTCACAGGCTGTTGTAAACTAAACACCACCCTCTCTGACATAACACCTCAATGAGTGATTTAACTCATATGTCTAACTTTCCGGTTTTTCGTCCTTTTAAACGCCGCATAATATACAATATACAATATACTCTCTCTGACATAACATCTCAATGAGTGATTTAACTCATATGTCTAACTTTCAGGTTTTTCGTCCTTTTAAACGCCGCATAATATACAATATACAATATAATAGTGTTTCTTTGTCAATATGACTGACGACCACACTTATGCAGTGCTGAGGTAATGTTAATTAATCATTTAATATTAATTCCTGATATAAGAGGGATACATTAGCAAACATCTGTATAGCCTATAATGTTTTGTTTTTTTGTTTGTCATGTAACATATTAACGTTTTGACCTTCTGTTTAGGATGTAAAGGTATCTATTTAATATTTTATTTAAAGATATACATTTATAATATGTTATAAATGTATATTTTGTTATATAATACAACATATAACATTTGACATTAATAACAGGCATGATTATTACACAGTCAACCCTTATTCAGAGTGCCTAATAAATGTATATATTTGTTTACAGTGCAGATTTTGCCTTTTTTGGGACCATCGCACATGTGTGTAAGTAACAAGTATGCTGTATAATCTGCAACAACTGTCAGGTGGTGTTATTGATTATCTTTGGAAAAGAGCCCCCACCAATATTGATTTTGAAAAATATATTTTAATTGAAATGGAGCAAAAACAAAAGGGTAGAATTGATCATACCATATGTTATTATTGAAACTGTTTTTATTATATTGTGTTGTTTTGTTTATATATATATATATATATATATATATATGTATGTGTGTACAAATTAATTAATATAAAGTGTATATATGTGAGTGTGTGTATAAATGAATGAATACATCTGTGTGTATAAATGAATAAATACATGTGTGAGTACATATAAGTGTGTGTTTATATATATATGTTTATAAATGAATAAATGTGTATATATATATATATATATATATATATATAATAGTATCATTAAATAATGCTGTCAGATAAATGAAGTACACAGTAATAGTCAAGGTTATATTCAATATTCTGCACTTACACCAGCTGATAAGATATTTAAAACGTCTTTTGTTTGTCCTGAAAACGACATTTGAGCATACACACAGGCTATTTATAGATGATAAAACACCAGTAATACAATATCAGGACTCTTCGATATGGCTTTGATTACAGGATCGTTTACTTTCAGTTAACAAATCCTTTGGAAAGACAAAAAACAACTATTCAATATCCTGCTTTACCGCGACCGCTATAACTGCCGAAGAAGAAGTCTATGACGCTATCGCGTAGACTAGAGCTACGTCGATCCTTGCGTAATGCGTAAGTGGGCGTGGTTATATCTAAACTGGGTTGGAAAAACGATAGACGCGGACGGGCCGCGGTAGCATGTAGGCTGTGTACCCCAGTTTCCACTGGGTCCGTCTGCGCCGCGGTTTTGGTCCGACCTCCTCTAGCGCCATAACCCACCGGACGCGTCCCAGAAGCGTTTCAGAAGCGTAGCGTCGTGCGTGCAGGCTCGCAGTTTTGTTATTGATTCGGGCATCCTGGACATTTGTACTTCTACAAGAAAGTAAGTAGGCTACGTAGTTAAATGTTTTATTTTTGTGTCTGTTTAAATTGTGTTTATTGTTGTTATACATTTCCTATTTTGTTGTGTTGTAGTCTACAGACACAGTTAATAATAATTGTAATAGTCCACTTCCATGATGAAAACCTCGTCTACATTGTGCGTATCGTAGTGGAGGTGTTGTGATGAAGGAGGGGGGTCTGCTAAATTAGTATATGTGGGGGATGGGCCTGGCCCGGATGCTCACCTTTCCACTTCCTGCGAGGGGGGATTCATCCTAATTTTAGAGAAGCGCTGCGCCGAGCCGCTTCTGGGACGCTTCTGGGACGCGTCTGAGCCGTAACGCGGCGCGTGTGGTGGAATAGCACCCATTGACTAGAGTGGCCGCGATCCTGACGACCGCCGCGGCGCAGCCGGATGTTCCGGATTAACTGGTTCCCCAATCAACTGGTTGACAGATGTGGAGGCGTGGCCTTCGACTGAAATACACATTTCGATCGCTTCTTCTGTCGTTTACATAAATCTTTTGGTATATTTGGCTCCATAGGAACACTTTGATGCACATTCAGTACCAGTGTGTGAGGTTGTGGTTACGATGGCGATATCCGGACGCGAACAGCGAGGAGCCTTTTCTTATCAAGCTCCACATTTGTGGAATCAGCTTCCAGTTTGTGTTCGGGCGGCAGACACCCTATCCGTTTTTAAGAGTGCGCTTAAGACCTTCCTTTTTGATAAAGCTTATAGTTAGGGCTGATTAGATTCAGCCCCTAGTTTTGCTGATATAGGCTTAGTTTGTCGGGGGACATCTTACTTCTTCCTTCTCTTTGTCTATACCTGTGTACTCTCATGTTCCGATTAACCCAGCTTCCCCAAATGTCTTTATTTTTGGTGTCTGTATACGCCGGGATCCGGAGTCATGGATGATCCTGCGCTCCTCTGTCCTGGATCGCGAGCCCTGGATCTTGAGTCGTGGCTGTGGTCCTGGATCATAGGTCCTGGATGGATATCCTCGTGGATTCATCTTCCTATTATACACACATGCATTTCCAAACATTTGGACTACCTATGTTGCAAATGTATTATCTTTTCAATTTACACACGGCATCCATTGCACGTCTGTCCGTCCTGGGAGAGGGATCCCTCCTCTGTTGCTCTCCCTGAGGTTTCTCCCATTTTCCCCTTTAAACTGTGGGTTTTCTTCGGAAGTTTTTCCTTGTACGATGTGAGGGTCTAAGGACAGAGGGTGTCGTATTGTCATACTGATATTTTGTACAAACTGTAAAGTCCACTGAGACAAATGTAACATTTGTGATATTGGGCTATATAAATAAACATTGATTGATTGATTGATTGATTGACTACAAAAAGAAAAACGAGTTGACTGGGGATGTCTGTTCAAAACATTGCGAGCTCCAATAAATCATTTAAACCAGCTATTGTTGCCAGACTTATTACTGAATATCGGTCTTAATGTGATACCAAGTCCATCTGAGACCTGTGTACACCTTCAGACAGCCTCCAAGTGAAGCACATGTTCTTTACTCACAGTTTGAAAGCAGCGTGGAGAAGTCTTCAGCTGTGTTAAGCTGTGATCCGCTCGAATAAATCCTTAAAACCAGCTATTGTTGCCCGACTTATCACTGAATATCGTTCCTAATGTGATACCAAGTCCATCTGAGACATGTGTACACCTTCAGACAGCCTCCCAGTGAAGCGTACGTTGTTTACTCAGAGTTTGAAAGCAGCGTGGAGAAGTTTTCAGCTGTGTTAAACTGTGATCCTCTCAGGTAAACTGTGATTCGCCCATGGGAAAATGGGATCCGCCCAGATTAAACTGTGTTACGACTTCTGTGGCTATCTACCAGCGATCATGTTTAATATGAAAGACACACACATCTACATCCCTTATAAAAACGGCATTCTGCAGCACTCATCCAGATAACATGTGACTGTTAACTCGTTTTGCAAAGATAGCAGCAGAAATGTCATTGCTGCATGTGCAGGGATATTAGACTTTAAAATGCTGATGGGTCATTAATGTTGGTCTCGGCAAACAATATTAGGAATCCTCTATTCAAACCACATAATATTCAGTGTCCATCGACATGAAAATAACAAAAAAGTTCATGCTGGACTCAAACCCGAGTTCCAACAGCAAAAGTCACTCCAGCCCTGCGCGTTATGAGTGCACCACAGATCAACACGACGTATCGAACCACCACACTATAATATTTTAGATTAACCTTAACACACTTATATGTAAAACTAACACTTATCACAACATAATGTCGGCTCGCAGGCTGATAAACTAGGATATCTGATCTCGGTGGGTCTTAATGAGGCTTGATACAGACCTCAGTCAGTATACTATATTATAATATGTATATTATATGGCTTAAAGTGTACATTCGCTCACATTATAAATGATGGTCGGGTTGCATTTTTCTGGAACTTTTTAACAAGGTTAATCGAAAATATTATAGTGTGGTGGTTCGATACGTCGTGTTGATCTGTGGCGCACTCATAACGCGCAGGGCTGGAGTGACTTTTGCTGTTGGGACTCGGGTTTGAGTCCAGCATGAACTTTTTTGTTATTTTCATGTCGATGGACACTGAATATTATGTGGTTTGAATAGAGGATTCCTAATATTGTTTGCCGAGACCAACATTAATGACCCATCAGCATTTTAAAGTCTAATATCCCTGACATTTCTGCTGCTATCTTTGCAAAACGAGTTAACAGTCACATGTTATCTGGATGAGTGCTGCAGAATGCCGTTTTTATAAGGGATGTAGATGTGTGTGTCTTTCATATTAAACATGATCACTGGTAGATAGCCACAGAAGTCGTAACATAGTTTAATCTGGGCGGATCCCATTTTCCCATGGGCGAATCACAGTTTACCTGAGAGGATCACAGTTTAACACAGCTGAAAACTTCTCCACGCTGCTTTCAAACTCTGAGTAAACAACGTACGCTTCACTGGGAGGCTGTCTGAAGGTGTACACATGTCTCAGATGGACTTGGTATCACATTAGGAACGATATTCAGTGATAAGTCGGGCAACAATAGCTGGTTTTAAGGATTTATTCGAGCGGATCACAGCTTAACACAGCTGAAGACTTCTCCACGCTGCTTTCAAACTGTGAGTAAAGAACATGTGCTTCACTTGGAGGCTGTCTGAAGGTGTACACAGGTCTCAGATGGACTTGGTATCACATTAAGACCGATATTCAGTAATAAGTCTGGCAACAATAGCTGGTTTAAATGATGTATTGGAGCTCGCAATGTTTTGAACAGACATCCCCAGTCAACTCGTTTTTCTTTTTGTAGTCTTCGCTGTTCGCGTCCGGATATCGCCATCGTAACCACAACCTCACACACTGGTACTGAATGTGCATCAAAGTGTTCCTATGGAGCCAAATATACCAAAAGATTTATGTAAACGACAGAAGAAGCGATCGAAATGTGTATATCAGTCGAAGGCCACGCCTCCATATCTGTCAACCAGTTGATCGGGGAACCAGTTAATCCGGAACACCGGACCCGGTGGAAACTGGGGGTAAGTAGCGTGAGCGCACGTCATCGTTTACAATTTGCGAGCGACTTCAGAGGAGCTGCTGGAGGTTTTCTCACGTGAGCAGTTGATCTGTGTTGCTGAACATTTCCACTTGGATGTTGGGGATAAAAGAATGAAAGAAAACATAAGAGGGATTGTTAAAGCAAATCTGTTTGAGTTAGGTGCCCTCAAAGGAGGAAAGTATACTGTTGATCCTAGCAGAGACGGTGTTGATATGTCTGGCTGCCGTGGTGCAGGCCTGACTTTTGAACAGAGAAAGGAGTTGTTGCTGTTGCAAACAGAAATGGAGAAACTGGCTGGTGGGGGTGCAAGCCAGGCCTCTAATTTATCTGGTAGAGCTACTCCGTTTGACGTTGGCAGTAGTTTGCGGGTAGTTCCTCAGTTTAGTGAACAAGACCCAGATACTTTGTTTTCCCTGTTCGAGCGTGTAGCTGAGAGCAGAGAGTGGTCTGATGCTGAGGGGACCTTATTGTTACAGTGTGTGTTGACAGGTAAAGCCCAGGAAGCCTACTCTGCTCTGACGGTGGCAGAGAGCAAGGTCTACCTAACTGTTAAGACTGCTGTGCTGAAGGCCTACGAATTAGTCCCTGAGGTATACTGTATCGACAGAGGTTCAGGTCCTGGGAGATGTCAAGCAGACAGACACATGTTGAGTTTGCCAGGGATCTGGTTACTTCTTTTAGTAGGTGGTGTAACGCCTTAAATGTGGATATGTATGTTGCATTATGTGAGTTGATGGTGTTGGAGTAATTTAAAAATGCTGTACCCAGCCACATTGCGGTTTACATCAGCGAGCGTAAGGTGAAAACTGCTGCAGAGGCTGCTGCTCTGGCTGATGACTATGTGCTAACGCACAGGGGCGGTCGAGACTTCAGGGTCCAGGTGGTATGTAAGGTGGTATGTATCGTGCAGCATGCAGGTAGATGGGAATGATAAAACGAATTCACACTGGGGTAAACCTGAACGTGTGATGCAAGTTTGTTGCAGCCCAAGAGCCGGGTAGGTATTTTTTCGGTGCACTGTGTTTCTCTTTCTTTCTGTGTTTTGGTTGATAACTGAGACTCTCGGCCTCCGTAGTGCGAAGCAAAGATTGTCTCTGCTGAGTGCTGACAGGATGAGAGGATATTATATGAATGAGTTCAACCCAAACTGTAGCCGATGTGCACTCTTTCAACCGGTGCACTCGCATCTTGAACGTTTATGCCGGTGCACCGATGCGAATCGGTGAATCTTAACATCCCTAATTTCCAAACATTTGGTCTACCTATGCTGTAAAATGTATTATCTCTTCGATTTACACTCGGCATCTATTGCACGTCTATCCGTCCTGGGAGAGGGATCCCTCTTCTGTTGCTCTCCCTGAGATTTCTCCCATTTTCCCCTTTCAACTGTGGGGTATTTCTCTGGAAGTTTATCCTTGTACGATGTGTATTGTCATACTGATATTCTGTACAAACTGAAGTCCACTGAGACAAATGTAACATTTGTGATATTGGGCTATATAAATAAACATTGATTGATTGATTTACAAACCGATAACATGATACCAGCTTGAGGCTTGTTTCCAGCATAGCATTAAGGCTTTTACTTATTTAAATATTAGCCCCATCAAGAGCTGCCGGCCCTACCATTATCACCATGGGTGCTTATGATGAATTATTCTCTGTAATGAAATAGTTGACCTTAAGTTATTTTCAAAGCCTGTAGAGGAGAGTGTCGAAGTCAACATTTGGTCCCAAAGTTTTCCATCTTTTTCAGAAATTGAAAATATTTTTTTCTTGGAACTTCTTATTCACAAAAGCCAATTCCCTGCAGGTCAATGTCAGTGTCAATCAGAGTCCTCTACATATCAAGACCCAGAGCTGTAAGGGATTTAGTGTTTTGCACAGCTCTTATCTTGGGGTTTCAAGTTTAAAGATAGTTGCTCCATACATTTGTTGTTGAAATGTGATTAAATGTTCTTTCTCCCTTTCTGGCTCTTGTAGATCTTCATTTTTGAAAACAACATCTACTATCGCTCCAGGGTAGATAACCGCTCTATTCGTTTGGTGTCTACTGGCAAGGAGGGCGTCATTTTCAATGGGCTCAGTGATTGGCTGTACGAAGGTGAGGCAGAAAACATTTTCTTACTTTCTTAAACAGGTAAATTAAAAGAATGATAACTATGGGCATAGATATGTCTCTTAATTATTTATGTGAACAGAAAAATAAATATTTAAAAATGTAAATATGTGATTTGTAAATATAAAACACCATCCACAAATGCATTTAAAAGATTTGCAAACTCACAAATAAATGTGCAAATGTAAAACGGATCTGCAAATACGCAAAATATGTTTACAAATAAAAAAAATAACTTTGAATATCTCTTTAACATTTACAACTTTCGATCAGGCATTTGTGAATCCATTTTGTATTTGTCGACCAAAAATGCGCTGTGGATCTCACATTTCTGCTTGTGGATCTCAAATCTCTGCTCGTGGATCTCAAATCTCTGCTTGTGGATCGTCTTTTTACACACACAGAGTTTTGAGACAACCTTTCCGCCGGTCTCGGCTAAAATCTACTCATGTCACTCGGTTATTTTCGGAAAACACGTGATGGCCTGCTGATGACGACATTTCCTCATGGTTTTCAAAGTAAGAGCATGATGGTTTGTTTAATGCGCTGTTTTTTTAATGAACTGCGGAATGTTAGATGCCATGGCCATGGGAAGTAGGGGTGCTGAGGGTGCTGCAGCACCCCCTGATGGAGGACAGGGAATCTGCACGTCCACAAGATTAAATAGAAATATAATACAACAAAAAACAAATTTTCGGCATTGATGTAACAACATTCATAATTAAGTAAAGATAACACCCTTTTCACCCCGGTTACATTTTCCATTTCCCCTGAGAGGCTCAGTGAGGTAAAGGACTGAGTGTTTAGATCGTTCACTTTAGTCTAAGTTATCTCAGTGGGTCTCAAACGGTTTGATCACAATTTATGTAAACAAGTATTTCCAAGGCACACCTTTATAATTATTAGGATAAATAAAAACAGGTTTGAAATCATTCCAATGTATAATATAGACCAGTGATTCTCAAACTTTTTTCAATAATGTACCCCCTTTGAAAAAATAATGCAGCCAAGTACCCCCTGATCAGCGCAAACACTATTTGTTAGGGGGAAAAAGCCTATATAAAGAGGTACAGTACAGTGCTGCACCATCAGTGTCTGATTTATTAAAACAACAACATTGTAACTGAGAAACACTTAAATGCTACATTTCAAATGTTTACAATCCATCATTAAATTCATGGCAAACCAATTTTAACATCATGCAATAAGACGACATTAATTGCATTGAACTGATCTTTTTAATAAGTTGTACTTACAATTTAGTGAGAAACATGGGCTTGTGCGGATTTTGAGGATCTTTGTCATTCTGACAGGGAGGCTAACTGCAGTTATCACACTTCGTGTTTTGAAATATGTGTAACTCTAGTCTATTAATATAAAACCCACACTGCTCAAACTTCGTTACTTTTCCTAAAATTGGTATATTTATCTATTTTTTTATAAAATAAATCTCACGTACCCCCTGCAGTACTCCAACGTACCCCTAGGGGTCCGCGAACCCCCATTTGAGAATCACTGCACAAATGAGTAAAGGCTCTTTTAAGAGCCACCTCGAAAAAGATCCTTAAACATGAGTACACAGGGTTGTGTTTGAGTTTGCTCCTCATTCCAGACGAATCCTGCCTGGGGTCGGAGCACGTGCACGCAGCTCTCGCCCAGCAGGTGTGCTCATTGTCAGCCTACCTCAATCGCCAGGGAGGAGTATGATCTGCGCAGCTTCTGAACGCAGCCAGGTGGCTGCTGTTCTGGGCGCGCACACACGTTGCTCTCCATCAGAGCAATGTATATTCCCGGCGAATTGAACAGGGGGGCTCGCAGAGCGCAGGATCACCCCCCTATGGGGGTAGACACGTTCGCACATCGGCCGTGGCCCAGGGTGCTGTTATACGTTTTTTCCACCAGTTCCGCTGACCCCTTGGTTCCTGGACCGAGTACGGGAGAAGCGGCTATCAGCGGTCCTGATAGCCCCGGAGCGCACGGGAGCGTCCTGGTTTCCATGCCTACAGCGTACGCAGTCAGGCAGACCATGGGAAATTCCGTGGCAGAGTGAGTGACGTCAGGGACCCAGCTGTGCGCCTCTCTCCTGCCTCTCGGCACGCGGAGAGCGGCCCTTTTTCCCTCTCATGAGAGGTATGTTTCCTTTTTTCCTCTGACACATTTTGTACGGAGTGTCTTGTCAGAGTGAGTGATGTCAGGGATCCAGCTGTGCGCTCTCCTGCCTTTCCGCACCCAGAGAGCTCCCTTGTTCCCCCTTTTTTTGTTGCTGGGCAAAGTGTGACCTTCGTCTCTACTTTTTCACAGCGGTAGGGTTGTATTGTTCCCAGCCTTCGTCTCCTCATGGAAAATATTCATGTTATGCTATATTCCAGGGACTGTGATGCGCCATTCGCATGGCGCAATAGGCATGGGTTATTATCTGAGCAGGTGTGTCTGTGCTTCTAGTACCGGGCGGACCCAGTGGGGCGCAGACTACATCTTGCTTCACCCTTAACCCAATAGCGATAGCCTTAGAGGGCGAAGCCTATACGAAATAGAACTGAAGTTACGTACTGTAACTCCAGCTTCTATGAGTATAGGCGTAGCTCTCTAAGTTCTGGGCCCCACTGGCTCCACGAATAGCTGAAGAAAAGTTGTTTGTGTGGGAGCAGATTGTCGGGCCTCCTTCCTATTTATACCGGAAGTGAGCCCGAGGGTGGGGCCCACCTCGCAGGTGGGCGTGGACTACAAGTGTTTCAGTGCTGCGCAGGGGATTACCCAATAGCGATAGCCTTAGAGGGTTACGCCTATACTCATAGAAGCTGGAGTTACAGTACGTAACTTCAGCTCTGTCACAAATACAGCAGTAAACAGACACATCACAATAAACAAACCTTGCCATACAAACACTCCAAACATCTATGGGGCAAACATGACTGCAATCAAAGCGAAGCCAGGTTTTTATCTCAGTGCTCCAGAGCCCAACAAACAGCTGTTTCCTCCGGCTGCATCACACGACGGGATGTGTCACTATCAGTACAGCCGGCAGATGACGGAACACTTGAGAGTCTCCTGAGGCGTTTTGGACTATTACACACAGCTGACGGGGTTCTTGGCTAAGTTTCTGTAATTTTATCCCAACGTGTCTTTCTGTCTCTCTGTATGCACATTACAAACACACACACACACACACACACACACACACACACACACACACACACACACACACACACACACACACACACACACACACACACACACACACACACACACACACACACACACACAACATCATGGATTAAGACAGCAATGCTAGCCAGAGTTGTTAGACTGTAATTTGTTCCCAACGTCTCTTTCTGTCTCCACACACACACACACACACACACACACACACACACACACACACACACACACACACACATACACACCAGAGCTGAGCACAAACACATCATGCGCCTTGGTGACCGAACATCTCCTTCATAAAACGAGTAATAAGCAGTGGCGTTTTCTCCTGGAGGCCAAGGGAAGCCAGGCTTCCCCTGTTTTTTCGGAGTGTAGTTATCATTTTAATAAATAAATAAAAACACTTCGTTTAGTTTCGGAAATTCTTTGTTGTGTGTTGCTGCCGGCCCATCTCTCCCCCATTCTCATTGAGTATTTTACAAAGAGTGAAACAGCGCCCCTCTAGATGTTATGGTGAAACAGTAGATTGCACTCTCTGCTGCGAGAGGAGGCCAGCCGAAATTGTCTTCCCTTGGTGAAAAAAAATGGAGAGATTGACCAATCAGATGAGGCTCACGTGATGCCCCTGCCAACCTGTGATTAGTCAGGGCCATGCCAAGGGAAGCCAGAGGCTCCCTTGCATAATCCAATCAAATCGCATCAACTTAGTGTTGCAGTGACGCATCCTAAAACCTGGAAGTAAGCTGCGCTCGGTTTCCCTCGACAAAAAGCAATGAGATTTCTCCATAGGATTTTGGAAAATAGCTCGAAATAAGGTCAGTGGAAAACGAACCTGTTAGATACATGCACGTTGTGTTCAGTCGGATAATATCCACATGTCTACCCTACTTTTATAATTTTCGAATCATAAATCGAATCGATAGAAGATAGATAGCGTCACTGCACCACTCTCACCGCCGTTAGAAAGTAGCAAGCAAGTGCAATTATGGAGGGTGGAGATTTGGAGTATTTACTCAAAAATTAATTGTACTAAACTTCCGCTACAGCAGCAACAACAAATACAATCTGATGACAGGCCAATGCTCAAACTGGAGCTGTGTACAGAGAGGAAAAAAGGAGCGAATCGGACGTAAAACATTAAAGGTCTCCTGATGTAGTTTGTGAATGAATGCTTATTAGAGTTTCGGCTGGAGAGTGCGTGCGGACCTGTCGGTTAGATAACAGGTGTGTGTAAGTCCTGCATCTGTATGATACAAATGTGTGTAAAATGATACCGGGTGTTGTAATCACTCATCTGGTTACGTTATTACATTGACCACCACACCCCCGACCCAAAAGAAAGGACGTATTATTGGCTTCCCCTACATTTTTTCCCACGCCACGCTACTGGTAATAGGGGGATTCATCGGGCAGTTCGATGAGTGTAGAGGTGTGTGTGGTTAAAACGAAGCAGCCTGCGGTCGCTCTGCAGCTGTTCTAATGAAAATAAACACAGTGAAGGCGTTGAGTAAAAGGCACAGCTCTTTGCGCGCTGGTGCTGCACTTCTCAGAGGCTGAGTTACACATCCCACTGCCTCCTGGTGCTGTAGCGATTTCATGAAGTGAATGAGAGTCCGAGTTCCAATTATATATCTACAATAATGTATGCACTGCCATTTCCCAACATAAACATTACAGTCTGCAATGAAACGGTTGTTTCCTGTGTGCTCCACTTCCTACTTGGTGCTCCGGTAACTTTCTCGTGCGAATGAGATAAAGTATCTTTTTTTTTTCATTGCCCTTTAGGGGCTCCATACAATACAAATGCAAATATTTAATTAAAAAAAGTAAAGTCCTTTCGAGTCATCTGTCTCAAGTCAAGTCTTTTATCAAATTTTAGTCAAGCAAGACTCAAGTCTAAAAATATGCGACTCGAGTCCAACCCTATTCCTAGAAAAACCGCCTATCAACTTGCAGTCAGAGATCTATACTAAGATTATCTTTGTTATCTTGTCACTTATCATTAATATGAATGAAAATGACTTGTGTTTTGTGTAAAAGCAGAAATAAATAAAATATGTCTGTCTGACCGTTTTTGTAATATATGTGAAATTCACAATTTGAAAAATGATTGATTACACAATGTGTACAGTACAAGTAGCCTACTTCTGGGTTTTTCATTCAAGCTCAGCTCCGTAGAGAGAGAGAGAGAGGAGAGAGAGAGAGAGAGAGAGAGAGAGAGACGAGAGAGAAGAGAG